>NW_010433547.1:0-2701 GCF_000710305.1 Buceros rhinoceros silvestris | reverse complement strand
CGGCAACTTCAGTTAGGCAGGGTTGCTTTCCTAGCATCCCAGACATTCCTAAATACATTTCCAATTGGAAATATACAAAACTTGCTGCCAAGAGATACATGCAGACCATTTTCTTAGTTTAGCAGCTTTTCTCTGGGGTAGTCCTTCTTCCCACCTTTTGAGTTCTATTCAGATACTTCACTTCAGCTTCGGTGATGGCCCTTTCATAGGGTCTTCCTGTGAACTAGTCAGGTTCTGTCTAGGACTGTTGGATTGTTCTTCACTGTTTCCCCCCCACTATTTCTGTATTAAAAAAAAAAATCTTTCCAAAAGTCACATTTAAAATCTGTCCTGATGAGTAAGCCTTAAAATTACTGGAAGAAGAAACTTTACTTGGTAGGAATGTTTTAACTGGAGTACTGTGTCCAGTTCTGGGCTACTCAGTACGAGACATGGTCATACTATTAAGGAAGAAAAACTCCTTAATAGCAATGTAGCATTAAGAAGCAGGCATTTTCTTTATTTACCAGCACCAGGCATGCAGGGGATCATTCCTTCCAATTGTGTGCGCCCTATGCTGCCCCAGCCAAAGCTTATATCACCCGATTACATACATATTCATTATTTTCCCCAAATAATCATACATATTCATTTTATTTCTAAAAACATGATTAAGAGGATCTATTTTGTGGAGTGTGGCTTATCCTACTGGTCTCAGAAGGAACAGCATTTGAAGATTTTTGTGGGACCTCTCTCATATATGGGTCTAATTGGCATAGGAAAGGGAGTTGTCAGAGTTTATTGTGATTTATGCTGGTTTCAACTGGTCTTCAACTGGCTTAGCTCATCTTCTCACTTCTGTTTTGTCTTCTTCTGTTGCTCTCCCAGACCATGGACTTGCAGTTTAGATTTTTCACATTCCTTTCCCAGACCGCCAAGGTCTGGGAAACATATCTCTGTTGTACAGACTAGTATGATCTCAATGTATACAAGTATCTGAAGTGAAGGTGTAAAGAGATGGAGCCAGACTCTTTTTTGTGGTACCCAGTGACCAGACCAGAGGCAATGGGCACTAGCTGAAACACAGGAGGGTCCCTCTGAGCATTAGGAAGCATTTTTTTTATGGTGGGGGTGACTGAGCACTGGCACAGGTTACCCAGGGAGGCTGTGGAGTCTCCATCCTTGGAGATACTCAAAAGTTGTTCTAGTCAGCTGGCTCTTGGTGGCTCTGCTTGAGGGGAGGGTTGAGCCAGAGTGAATTACAGAATGAATGAAGTAATGCAGTAAACTTGCACAAATTTTATTCTAAATTTTCACCTTAACTTCAGGAAACTTTTATTTTTGATAGCATTCTCTTTGTATCCTGTGCTGTGCATTGTTAAAAGCAAGTTCTGTATAGAGCAAATCAAGCTTAGGATTTAGCCAGCTCTTGTTTTTACTTGCAGGAAGTTCTTGTTGGTGCTAAAGGAATATATCTGGAGTACATGCAAATAGATTTGAATTCTCTAAGGTAAATCAGGAGGTAAAACAGGCAGAGTAAATGTTAATTTGATCTGAAATAAAACCGTGAGTAAAGGGTCTTCTTCAGAGAAAGTTTGAGTGTCTTTGCGGATGTCAGGTCAATCAGCCATGTATCTTCCATGTCTTTTCACATGTCTTTTGGGTTTATTTCTTAGAATCAAAGTATGTCACTGTTCTCACCAAAGATAGGTGAGATGGAGGATCATCCCAATTTTCAAGGAATGACAAAACTGTAGTTCGATACTTGGGTTTTGGTTTGTTTTTACTTGTTTCAGCTCATGTGCTGACATAAGCTCTAATTCTTCAGTACTTTGCAGGATAGCATACAGGTGACAGTGATGAGACTTGAGAGGTACCCTATTTCATGTTCTTGTTAGTTTCCTTGGCATTTCACTGTGGTGCAGCTTTCCTGTTCATGAGGATGTTGTCTTAGCACCCTGTTCTCAAAGCTGGAGAAACAAGTGTGTACAGTTTCACCCTCTCTAGTAAAAAGGGAAGGATGCTCATCTGCTTGATAATGGTCTCTGTGGCTGTTGTCGTTAACATCGAAAGTTAATGTTTTTTTGAGGGATAGGGGTTTTGGATGTTTTAGTTGGGAAAGTAAAGGAAATTAGAGAGTGTTTGAAGTAGATATTTAGACAGCTTTATTGGGATTTTATGGGGGAAGCTTATAGCTGTTTTAAGGGTAGCAGAGTGGTTGAAATCAGCTTCTCAGGCCCCACCTTCCCATCTTTGCCAAAGAGTGCTGTGGTACAGGCAACGAAACACTCATGTCAGGGAATCTGGCAGAATTTAGCCACTTGACATAAGCTTTTTGTTACTGATGCTGTTTAACGAGAGACAGACTCTTGGAGAAACACGGCTCGGCTTCCCTCTGGCCACCTCTGCTCCTTCCTCGCTCGTCTCCAGTCCCCTCACTGCACAGCACACTTGGGTGAGGCGATGGCGGCGCAGGAGACAGCAAGCGGTGCGTAGCAGTTGCTTTGCTTTTGCTGTGCTTTGTTTCTTACTCAGCTGCTGGGGCGTGGGCTTCTCCACGGGCGGCAGACTTCTCAGAGCTGTCCCTTCTGTCCCCACCCTGCCCCTGCTCGGACAACTCCTCTGGGCTGGAGCCTGGCTTGAACAACTCCTCGTGTGCCTCCTCTTTCCAGCGCCCCTCCTGCTCTGGCTTCTGGTGGATCTGTGTTCCTCATGCCCTGCG
>NW_010433546.1:875-1137 GCF_000710305.1 Buceros rhinoceros silvestris | reverse complement strand
GGCTTGGTCCCCGCGGCGCGGCTGAAAGCGGTGAGCAGGCAAAAGGCTCTGGCGCGCGGCTTGGTGGTTTCTGTGGCAACGGAGCGGCTCGGCGGTGGTCCGGGCACGCAGCAGCTTTCTTTTCCGCAGCGTGGCTGCAGCTGCGGGACGAGCGGTGTTGCTCTGGGACGAGTGGGGCTTTGTCGAGGAAGCAGCGGCAGCGGCGATGGGGAAAGCAAGCAGGCAGGCAAGCAGGCACGGCTAGGTCCGCGGTGCGCCGAGA
>NW_010433546.1:0-785 GCF_000710305.1 Buceros rhinoceros silvestris | reverse complement strand
TTTGCCAGCACAGCTTGCTCTGGCAGGGACCCAACAAGCTGTGACAGCTTCGGAGAAAAGTGCAGCTTGGTGGTGGTCCAGGGCGACTGGCGCAGCGCGCTGGCTTTTTAAAGCAGAAACAGCGTGAAAATCGAACAGACCCGTGAAAACTTTTAACCAATGAAAAAATGGAGATGCAGCTGACATCACATGGTAGGGAATATGATTGGATAGTTAAAACAAATTCTCCTAAAAAGGAGATGCTTTGCTAACCCGTCACAGGGGGATCCTCTTGCTGCCCTCTAGGGAAACCTGCGTGATCAGTTCCCCCTCTGAAATGCCTGCACACCAACACACACAGCATGGGGAAAAAACAGGAAAAACTAGAGATGCATGTCACAGGGTCAAGATCCCATTGCAGTTACAGAGGCATGGTGGGATAGCTCGTGTGACTGGAATGCTGTGACAGATGGCTACTTACTTTTTAGGAAACACAGGCCAGCAAGAGCAAGTTGCTCTTACTGTGAGAGAGCAACTGGAATGTGTTGAGGTTTGCTTATGGTCAGATGAAGACTGAGTTGAGAGTTCATGGGTAAGAATTAAGGGGTATTATTATATGGGAGACACTGTCGTGGGTGTTTACTACAGGCCACCTGATGAGGAAGAGGAAGTCAATGAGGCCTTCTACAGACTGCTGAAGGTAACCTCATGATCACAGGCCCTGGTCCTCATGGGGAACTTCAATCACCTGATATTTACTGGAAAGGCTACACAACCAGGCACCCACAGTCCAGGAGGTTCCTGCA
>NW_010433545.1:19201-19406 GCF_000710305.1 Buceros rhinoceros silvestris | reverse complement strand
ATTTTAGTTATTATTATATTATTTAGTTATTATTATCTTACAATAAGCAATGAATGGAAAAATATCCAACTATTACCTCCCTGTGAGTGAGAATTAATTGAAGATTGTGCTAATTTGAAAAATGATGTAAAGGGGTAGGATGAAATACTGTATATCAACACGGTGGCATGTAGCTGCTTTCTTTTCTGTCCCCATGAGAATCAGA
>NW_010433545.1:16316-19093 GCF_000710305.1 Buceros rhinoceros silvestris | reverse complement strand
CCCTTTTCTTGAGCAGTGTTGCTTATCAAAGTTATATCATGTTATCTGAGCTAAAGAACAACCTGGAAAAGAGCTACATATGTATCACTCTGTCATCTTTGCTGTCATCTTTGGAGGAAGGAAGACAAGATCGGAAGTACTTCTGTATCCAAAATATCCATGTTGATTCAACGTAAAGATGTGCTAGGAAGAGTAGTAAGTGATCTACTTTACAACTCAGTCAGCAAAGGAAGAAGTATCTTGGGGCAGAACATTTGCATAGCCCATTTTTCCACTGCTCTGAGATGTATTTAATTTTTTAATGAACATCAATTTGCTTTAAAGACGTTGACTAAAGGAGAGAGATATAGTGCATTAATCTCTTGGATACACAAGGTTTTGCAGAAGCTTTGGGGAAAAGCAGTCGGCCATATTGATTTTGAAGGCAAAGAAAGGAACAACCCAAATGGGAGAAAAAGATTAAGAGCTTGTACATGGCTCTTAGAGACCAGGGTAGTATTTGGGCTGCACAGTCATGCGTGTGTACTGTTTTTCTGGTGAGAATTCAAGGTAGCTCCTAATGTTTAGTTAAAACAGAGATACTCTTTCAGCATTTGGTTTGGGTTTGTGCTATTCTGTGTAAAGCTGACTTGCCTCCTTCTTGACAGATATTAAGAGAATGAAATAGTAATGGTTGTAGAAGACCACTAGAGGTACATCCTGAGTGAGATTGGAGAGGGAACTTAGACAGTTACAAGGAGATCACAACTGAAGTCTGTCTTCACACCAGAAGAGCTGTACCATTGGCCATCACAGCAACGAAGAAATGAAATGGAGCGGGACACAGCCTCTCTATTTCCACAGCATACAGAACCTGTGCCACTTTGGGCCATCCTACCTGGAATCCCAGGGCACTCCCCTTCTCTCTTTTTTCTTTGGCAGACAGATATTGCTCCTGAAGCAAACTCAGTGTGTGAAGGGGAAAGATCTCTTCCACAGGCACGCTGGCTCCACCACTGCCAATGCAGCCTCGTGTGCTGAGCCTGCCTTTGCCACAGGACTCACTGCTGGCTCATGTCAAACGATGAAAGTTTGGGCTTGTTGGACCTTTCCCACACAGCTGTTTCCAAGCAGTCAGCCCCCTCATGCTGCTTCATGTTGTTATTTCATTCCAGCTGCAAGGTTTTGCACTTTGCTTTGCTGAAATTCCAGAGTTTTTCTCCCACTTCTTTCTCCAGGCGGTCGAGTGACACCTCACAGCCCTGCCCTCCAGGAGATCAGCTACACTCCCTAAGAGAGTGATGGAGTTAGCAAGTCTTCAAGCCAGATAGGGATGTATTTTCCAGACCAGATAATAAGTTTGATGGCCATGTGCTGCAGATAAATGTTGTCTCTTCATTAGCTGTTAAATTTCAAATTAATTATGCCTTTCCAAAGCAAACCATAAAAGGATTCACCCTTTCCACTCTACCCACAAAGAGTGCATCTTTCAGTCTGACATCCTCACCTTTTCCTTCTCGCCTTGAGAAGGGTCCATAGGTCATATGAAAGTAGGATATGAGAAAAAGGAGGCAGTGTTACATCAAAGATAGCATTTATTTTAGGTTTTACAAACTGCTAAAGGTATCAGTATGTTATGCGTGTAGTCTCAGTAAAACACAGAACACAGAGAGGATTCTGCAGACAGTTACATGAAAGGTCAGCTGCTGGTACCTCTCACCCAGTACCTTTCTACACAGCTCTGGGATAATGCATTTTGTCCTGCAGAACATGACCTTAGGGGTACAACGCTGGGCTCTACCTGCCTCCATAGCCACAGACCCAAACATTTGTCCCTGGAGTCGGTGGCAGTAAACAACTGCAGTTTGAACTCATTGCAATGCTACCTGTGCGTGAAACCTGCGCATGGGCACATGAAAGAATGAGTATATACAAAGCATTTTCATGCCTTTTTGCTTAAAAGCAGAACTGTCGCTATTTCTGTCTCTCATAAAAAAATAGAAATTCATAATGTAAATGGACTCCACAGGTAGAATAAATTAATCATAAAGATATACCTGTTCTCTAGTCACTTTTTCATACAAAGGTAGTACTCTCCTAAATGTTTATTTTGAAATGTGAGAAATATTAAAGAACTTTTAAATTAAGTGGCTGGAGTTTTTAAACAAAAATACACAAATTAAAAAGTTTAAACAAGAAACAGTAGAGAGTTTTCATGACTATAAATACACAGGAATATTTTGATCTCAGACTTTAAAAATGAGCTAATTTTAGAACACTGAGGTTATTAAATGATTAATAATGACATACAACTACCATTGTAATTGCTTTATTAATCATAGGGGCATTATGCAAAGATCTTTAACGTGCAAGGAACTTAAACATCATTTGCATGCGTGCTATTGCTAATTAGTTCGACGTTTTGTGCTGGCATAACGATCACGTACTAGGAGCGTATATTTAGAGTGTTTGTAACACGAAATTTGTTAAAGTATTGCCTTTTACATTTGGTTATGATGGAAGGCTTAGCAACTTTGTTGAACACTGAATGCTGTCATTGCCCTTTCCTGACTATGATAAAGGAGGGTAAAGCTTTCTCCAGAGTGACAGACGCAAAGTGGTGACAAGAGCCATTTATGTGGTTAGGAGAAAATAACCCATAGCACTTTGTGAAAATGACATTAAGCAAAAGAATATTAAAACCAATGACAGCTACATGCTGTCGTATCAATAATATACTTGTTTTCCCCTAGCAACTATTGGGGGGGGGGGGGGGGGGGGGGACAGGGGGCAAGACG
>NW_010433545.1:0-16271 GCF_000710305.1 Buceros rhinoceros silvestris | reverse complement strand
GTAGGGTGGGGTGGGGGGGGGGGAGCGGAGAGAAGAGGAAACGCAGGAAGTTGGATTATACCTTTGTATTGTTAGATTAAACTTCTGGTTCTAGGGAAGGATGCCATCACCAGGAGGGTGAAGCTGGGTTGTTAAATTTAAGACATTCCTCCAGATGTAGCTTATATGCAGAGAACTATTTGAAACTGTTAAGAAGATGTACAAAACCATTATGTTGCCATTAAAGCATATTCGGTTTACTTCCAGTTTGGCAAAAAGCAGGTTAACATTAAATTAAATATATATGCTTATTATTACTTTGAATAAAGAATTTATTGTTGTTACGTTGAATATTTTAATAACTTCTGTACGGTAAACACTGCAAAGGGCTTTATAGGAAACACATTCATTTTAATTAGCCATGTTATAAACTACGTGAGTGACACTGCCTAGCTGCACAGCAGTAAGTAGAATGCCATTTCTGTATTCACATGCAAATAAGCGTAGGTGACAATTAAGAAAACGGTGATAAAAGAGTATATAATTACTGCTATTAACATTACACCTCAAAAACAATTGAGGACTGAGTTATATGTACTAAAATAGAAAGTTTCTTTGAAGAGAAAACCCAAAAGATTATTTTCATATGCTTGTTTTAATCCATTTGATTATTATATGCTTAAGGAATGCACAATACAAACCAGTATGGAAGACAAAGCAATAAAGAACAAAGAAAAAGAGTCATTTTTCTGATGATTGCATGGAACGAAGTCTAACTTACTGTAACACAGATTTTAATTAGTTTGTGTTTGATACAAGATGAGGATTAGAGGCAACTGATTTTTATTTAACTTTAGCTATTCTGTTGATATATTTGATTTGGTGATTGCAGAAGCTTATGAAGAGATCAAACCTCTGTAACCATGAAATATATTGTTAAGTCATTTTGCAGTGATAAGCTGCTTAGATTAAAAAAAAAATGTATTAATAAAGTAACAAAACATATTTTAAAACATAGCTTACTTTGGGGTTTTTGTTTTGCATTTTCTTCAAATCTTATTTTAAGAAATGTAAACAGAATTTATTTTAAAGGGCTAAATTTAGTGCAAGAGTCTTGTATTACGCTTTATTTGATGCAAATAGTTTTTATTTGTCAGCAAACTGAAAGATTTTGTACATCCTTATTTATATATTAACAACTCCAAGCTTTTACTAATGCTCAGATGAAGACATGGAATTGCCTGCATCCGTGTCACATCACTGAGGTTTATTAAAAAGAGGCATCACATGTGTTGGCGAGATATTGACAAATGCTATGAAACGTTAAATAATTATTTCCTCGTACATTGGTCGGGAAAAAAATTACCAGTGATAGTGTCAAGGAGTTTTGGATTTTTTTTAATTGTAATGTAAGTTGCTTAATTTCCATTGATCACATAATTCACATAGTAATTAATTCTAGGTCATAGGATGAATTAACCCTATGTGCTCAACAGAATAAAATATACTTTGATAACATGTCCTACCTACAACGGCTTTTTCTGGTTCTTCATGAGGTGTGTCCACATGAGAGACACGTGTTATCTACTATTCCCTCACCTTCCTCCCCCACAAAATCCAAATAGGATGAAGCCACGGTTCTTTCTACAGCACGTTAAGTCCTTCTGCAGCTAATTGCTTCTGACCATACCAACAATATCATCATGACTCACATGACATCACACTTCGACACTTTTGCCCTTCTGCCATATTTTCTTCATCAAGTCACAAAGATACATTGAGATGTTTCTCTTGATGTGTACGTAGCAGGGATGGATTCAGCTGTATTTTACATGGAGCACCGGGTACCACTGTTGCATTTCACTCAGCATGTAGTACACCAAATTAATCTTGTTACTATGGGTCCACTCTCACTTATGGGTCATAAAGCTATACCCAGTCACCACATCAAACCCGATCTGTAACTATTACTGAATACTTACGATGTTCTGTTTGAAATATTTTTAAAAATGCACTAATTTGGTCATTTTCAAACTTCTCTATGCTTATTTAGTTGTTCTGAAAATCTGACACCAAATTGCCATTGCTCATAGATGTACAGAGGAAGAAAACCTGTGCATAGCAGGAAGTACTTCAAGTAGAAAGATATGAGAGCTGCTGGGACCCCTTGCAGCAGTGGCTGATCTGGTTATAGACTGATCTCCTTTGTGCAAGCCAAGTCTGTTGTCAGAAACAGCTTGTCTCTTTTTTGACTAATTTCAAAAGAATCACACAGAAAATTAGTTAAAATGAAAGGTGATTCTTCTCCTACATGATACAGAAGTTTGTGAGGTCTGGCAGATGAATGCAAAGCAATCAACTTGCAGGTAAAATTCAAGAGCGCATCATGACTTCTAGATGGGGACTAGTATTAGAATTTACAGTTTGTGCAGAGATGAAACGTGGTTTCCTATGGCTCCTGGAAACGGGGGAGGTAGTAGTTCAGGTAGAGCTAAAGTGGTCACTGGAAAAAGGAATGTTGACTAAGTAACAAGAAATGCAGAAAAAATTGTCTAATATTTGGTTTTGAGGACAGAGTGTCAAGAACAATGTCTTGGTGAGTCATTAAACTCTCAATCCAAATATTAATGGCAGTGGCAGAAAACTTTTAATATTCCTGTCTTAATATTAACCGTATCTTACTTTTTAACATATAAAAGTCAAGTTTTTTGGAAGACTTTGTCTGAAAATTATTTATCTTATCTGTTTCTTCAGATTCCTTCATTTTGGTAGAATTCAAAAGCTTTGGGAGTGGGTATGAGTAACAAAGTAAATAAGTAATTTATTGGTAATGCTCATTTCCTGCCTTCTCTCTTTGCTAACAAATGGTAAAACAGCAATACCAAGACATACTGCAGCAGTATACTATCAAACTTCATGAAATGGAAAAGAAAATCAGAATAAATTCTGCTTGTAAACTTTCTGTAAAAATAGGCTGAGATGTCATCCCAAAAAAGTGTTATTTCTATGTTCTTTTCTACAGAGATGGAAAGGGATCATTTGGAACATATATAACCCAGCAAGCAAGAGATTATTAGACACCTCTGCAAATAGCTCTTAATAAATTAGCGAGCAAAACCCATGAAGACACCACTGTTCAAAACATTTTGAGAAAAATAATTCCTACCCCTGCTATGACAGACATAACTGGGTGGTCTAGCTTTAAAAAATATCCCAAACAGGTGAAAAATATTCTTCTCAGCAGCAGAGTCCTCTCATTATTTTGGAACTCAGGTTTGAGGCTTTGTGAAGCAGCAGTAGGGTTATTATCCTCTGTAAAATTCAGTCTCCTGTGACAATTTTTTGACAAACTCTAGCAGGATAACAAGGTATGTGGGGCTGACACAGGAGGATGATAATGCACTTGAGATTGCCTTTGGAGTAGTTATTTGATCTCAATTAAATTATTCTAGTTTAGAATGTCTTAAGAGGCAGGTCAACATTTATTTTTCATTGTCCATCTTTCTCTAGGAGTTGAAGTCCTGCTCAGCACGGTGCATAATTGCCGTGAAAGTAATGATTAGAGTCTCCTCGCCAGGCTGTTCTACCGAGTTTCCTTTGCAGCACTCACATCTTAGGTCACTCCACAGTTTTCCTTGCATTCAAATGTATCAGGTACTGGTAATAAATGTATATAAAGGTACTGTCACCCCAGAGATAATTTCAATTCTAATGAAGCATTTCGAGCATTTCTAGGGGTAAAAGAAAGGGGGTGTGTGTGTGTGTGTGTTTATTATTTATGCTTGGGTTTTTAATAACTTATGAGTCTGGACTCTAGACAGTCAAACACACCTTCTGATCATAATCAGAATGTGGATGCACTTTGGGAAAAGATATCCTTTGGTTAAAAATGAATTGCTATGCCAATTTTGTCTCAGAAGAGCTTTTGCACTAGTATTCCAGAAGTAATCTTTCAAAGAAGCACATTTCATCATGCAGGCATTTTTGATTACTTTTCTGCACAAAGTATATAGATTATTTGTCCTAAAGGACTCCAACTGACAGTAAAGAGGCTGTTTCATTTACTTTAAAGAAAAGGATTAGCATTCAAAGTATCATGGGATCTTGGCTGCTCTCTCTTTTTAGTGAGACAGCAACTGACTTGCATTTGAATATATGCATAAGTGCTATGTAATTATTTTGATCAGTGAAAAATAACCAATTCAGGTCTACAAAAAATGTAGGCCAGAAATTGTCAGTTAATTTGTTTTTGTAATTAACTGTACCCTCCTATGGTTCCCTCTTCTTGCTTCTACAGCTCAGAAATATCCTTGTATTTAGCATCAGTTATATAGTTCGTCATCCAAGCAGAAGAAATTGGTCTGTCTAACAACAGTGTACTTTCAGCTCAGATGTCAGAGAATGAGATGGCACCCAGCTATTCAAGAGCAGATTTGGATGCAGCACCCACCAGGCAGGAATTGTCAAACTGGTCAAGGCCCACAGCAATTACTTCACTTAAATGATGTCTTTCTGTAATTTGAATTTAAAATATCAAAAGCTTCATCAGCCTGCCTGTACGTGTGATGCTGAACAATATTTGCCTCTTCGAAAACCCTCAAATTGTACCCAACCGAACAAGAGAGAAAAGTCACTGCCGCAAAAACTACAAGGGACAATGCAAAAATATTTATTATTATAATTTGTATTAAATAACAACTTCATGAGCTTTGATATTGACTCTTTCTCAAATACAAGTTGCTATTTATTTATTTATTCCCTGTAGGAAGCTACTGGGAAACAGCACCTGTCTTACTGGCTGAGATGGCTAATGCCTTCTGAGAGGAGGGGGTGCTGACCTGTTTTGTGATAACATTGTAAAAATGAGTGTTTAGAAATGCTATCTTCTCATAAAATAGATTTCAGAAACTTCTTTTGTGTATATATGTGCTCATACAGCCTTGCTTTACAAACATAATTTGGCGATGTGCTATATACTGTTTAAGCAATAAGAATCCACATCAGTTCAGTCACACTTAAAAAGATTTCATAATCCCAAGTATCCAGTCGGACCAAACCAAATAATCACAACAGGGTTTAACCAAAAGCTTTTCAAGAGTAAATATTTGGGCTGCACAGCTGCACACTTACCTGAAACTTGGAGACAGGAAAGTGAGGGGAAAGGAATTCAGGGCCTTGAGATACAGCTTTTTACAACCATTGATAATGAATTGCTACCATCAATTTTATAACTCGCTTGCGAGTCGAAATCCAGAGGTGAAAGCAAGGGCGTCTTCTAACTTCAAGGATGTTAACATCTGGAAAGCCAAGCTTGGTAAACCATTGTTGTTTCCTTAAAAATTTTCAATTTTATTAAAAAATAATTAAAATCCTTCTTTTTAGGAGCACGTCCAGTGTGTGCAGCTGGCATTTAGTGATGGCAAGAGCATGGCGTAACAGTTGAGCTGATACACGATTGGACTTTCCCCAAGAGAAAATTATAGAGTTTTCTACCAATCACAATGTAACACACAGTTTGCCAGGCTTCAAGAGCTTAGCAATATTCTTGGCAAAAGCTTATATATAATCATCTGTCAGTTACACTACTGCTGTGTGTGGGAAAAATAATTCATTCTGAATACATTAAAATCTGAGCTCCTTAATCCGGGCCTTGATATCTTTATTGTAGAGGAATACATCTTCCTATGCAACATAAGAGAGAGATTTCAAGCTTTTCATATTATTCCCACCATGCATTACCTGGAGTAAAAATGAAAAGTGAGGGGAATACTTTGCCATTCATGTTACAATAAAGCAAACTATTAGAAGCATTATTTGAATTCTCTTTCAACAGAAAAATGCACCAGTTTTAGTCCCAGCCTGGCTCAAAGAAGGAAATCTAAGGTCATCCAAAGCTTAAGGGAAAAAAGTTGTTGTTCACAGTATCGCTTCACAGGTAAAAGAAAGCTCTCTATCGCAACAATAAGACATACTTGTGCCAGAAACAGAGCTTTGGTCTCTTAGAAATAAATAATGTTTCCGTAACGTAATTTCTGCCCCTTGCTAGCTGTGGAAAGCTTCGTGGTTTTTTCTGATTTTCTGGCTACATACATGAAGTCTGTGCCCATCTCGAATGAACTAAACTTGTTGCTACTTTTTATCTGAGCTTCATGGAGTTGAAGAACTTGTGATTCAGCCACAGAGGTTGCTGGTTAAACTTCTGATCTGAATTCCTGCATTGCAAAAAATTAATGTGTACTCAATATAATGACAATAAGGAATTCTGAAATCTCCCGAGCCTCACTTTTTTCAAGATTTAGATTTGCCTCTATGACATAACATACCAATCCTCGGAGTTTTAAATTTGCTTTCTTTAAGCTTTCTCCTTTTCCCTTGAGAATCATGAGGCCTCATGAGCCCATGGTCAGAGTCAACTAATTAATTTCAATGATCAGAGTCAAACTGAAAAGGTCTTTATGTCCCTCCCTTTTGCAATAAAAAACCAAACTACTACAAGCACTGTCAGATTATTTGTGCTTTGCTGCATTCTTCACCTGGCAGCTGCCTGAGTATGTCAAGCCCCCATTTACTACCAAATCACATATTTCTTTAATTGCTGGGAAATGTCTTCATTTATAAGACTCTTCCCTCCATATGATCCTCCATTTCAGCATAACACAAGTATTTCTTCTGTTGTCCTACTGAAATGAAAATTTAGTGTTATTTCTAGGTGGTTTTTTGGCACGCACACACAAATAAATCAATAGGTAATTGGAATATCAAAAGATTTGTAAGTAAACTTTAAAGAGAAACCTCAAATATTGTCTTAGAGCTGGAAAGAAAAAAACATATCATGCTCTTAGAGAGAGATTTTGTCCTGTGACTGGCCAGCTTCAGCCAACCAGTGACAGAAGGCTCTGGGAAAATCTTACAGCAGCCTTCCAGTACTTAAAGGGGGCCTACAGGAAATATAGGGGAAAACTCTTTATCAGGGAGTGTTGTGATAGGACGATGGGTAGCAGTTTTAAACTAAAAGAAGATAGATTTATCTCAGATGTAAGGAAGAAATTCTTCACCGTGAGGGTGCTGAGACACTGAAACAGGTTGTCTAGAGAAACTGGGGATGGCCTCTCCCTGGAAGTGTCCAAGGCCAGGCTGGGCTGGATGGGGCTTTGAGCAACCCGATCTAGTGGACGGTGTCCCTGCCCCTGGCAGGAGGGTTGGAACTAGATGGTCTTTAAGGTCCTTTCCAATCCAAACGATTCTATGAGTCTATGACGTTACATATTACACCATGTAAAGCTTTTCTTCCCACACCAAGTAAGTTTAGTCTAGATAATCTTGTAAAATAAAAGCTTCTGCCATTCCTGCCTCCAGACATATTTTTGCAGTACTTCCCTGAACTTTTCAATTCCATGTATTTAGGGAGATTCCATGTATTTGTGAGATTAACTATAATCAAACATGTTTTCTATTCAAGACTTGCTGTCCTATTGGTTGGACAATGTTTCTGAGAGTTAATAATTCAAGGTACGTTACTTTTGAAAATTGTTCTAGTATTAATTTTAAACTAGAATTTTGTAACAACAAAGTAATTTTTTGGTGACAGTTATTTAATGGGCTGACTAGTAAGTCTAAATCTCATTGCAGAATCTTTGAGACTAGTTGTTTTTGAAACAGCTCCTCAGATATTCCTCTCTTTGCAAGGTGAATGTAATCTAATGTCTTTTGTCATAGACTTATGAACTTAATTTCACTACTAGCATGTTAATTTCAATTGCCTTCTTACTATTAGTCCACCTGTTGTGATAAGGAAGAAAAATGAGGATTTTTAGATAAACAGGAGGTAGGGTACTGGTCTTCAAATCAGGACACTGAGGCCCAAATCACACTTGTAACATGAAGAAGGAAACCATATTTCAAACTCCGTATCTTTCATTTGCTTCTTTCTCTAAACAGCTTTGAAGGTCCTGGCTTGCCCTGTGGGTGTATTCTTTTCAAGGTGGGGTGTGGTTGATTCTTTCACCTGAATCTTATTTCTCCCTCTCACTGTGGAGCTTCAATTTCTGTAGCTTCCTTTTCTGTCCTTCTTGAAGAGAGTCACTCTTTGAGCTTTGCTCTGCACGTTCAGGTTTCTCTGTCCCATGCCCTACAGGACTACTCACCAGTGAGGACCCACAGCAGATCCCCACATACGCAAACAATCACATGTATACGCTGTTTCCAGACTCCGTGGAGTTTGCACCTCTGAATCTTAAGGCCTTTCCCAACCTAAATGTTTCTCTGATTCTGTGATTCTAACTCTGCACAAAGGACACACCAGTGAGGCTGGCCCTAGCTTAAGGGTCATGGCCGCTTTTATGTGGGCCATTGAGCTTGTGGTAGACCTTGCTTAACTCCAAGAAATTGTCTGATTCTTACTCTTCCCAACTTATCGTAATTTATATTAGGTGTGTGTAGTTGTGTTATTCTCGTTTTCCCTTCCCAAGAATGTGAAGCTTGAGGATGGAAGTTTTTGATATGCGAGTTAATGAAGTTTAGGTGAATATACTGGGGAATTAACACCGTACGTTTGATTTTCTCTTAAGCATTTGTTACAGTCTGTCTTGAAATTAGAGTAAGGGACTTAACAAATCTTTGTTTTGGTCCATCCACTGCTGACATCCTTTTGCTTATGTAGTTCATTGTTTCTTGAAGCTTTCCTCAAATGCGTATGTTAGCTACCTCCTGAGAATATTGACTTTATTATTGTAATAGACAACAAACAAGCAACATTCAAGCACAAATAAAAGGAAGAGATTTATTAAGTAATCCCTCCCTTCACACACATGAGCACAAACACGCACAATCTGCACTGAAAATCTTGTTTTCTCCTTACAATTAAACCCCCCATGAACTCCCTGGGACAATTTCCTGGATGAGTGTCTGCATATATTTTCCCAAGGCAGTTTGTTAAAATATAATTAAAATAATCATTATTTGTATTTAAGTAGCTCACAATAGCTGTTTATTGTTTAATATTCTGTCAACATTAATTTTAGCCTTCAATTAATTTTCTGCTATGCAGTTATATGAGAAAAATATTTGTATGAGGTCATATTTTTAAAATTAATTTCATTTTCTGAGCTGAAACAGACCATTTACATGAACACACTGAGAAAATGAAAGGAAAACTTAATGTATTGAATTTTAGAAATCAGAATTATTCATATGATTAAGCTTTCTCGAGTTTAAATAGCAAACTGATTTGACATGCCCCTAATCAATTTGCATAACTGTTATCTCAGGAAAGTAACTGAGATACAGACTGCCCAACTGTACACGGAATTCAGCATAGGAAGCCTTGCTGGAGGGGAGTAGGGAGGGAGGGACGGAGCGTTGCACAGGATTTTATTTTTCCAAGGTGGGTGGTTGCCAGGAAACAGTAGATACAACTGAAGAAACAGATGCATTTGACATGAATCCCAAGAGTGGGGCAAGGGAGCAGAACACCATGCGATGACTAAGCTGAGGATCAGATCTAAAAATCCACATTTGTTCAGGAGATTACTGAGCAAGCTAAACACAATAATTTATTTTCACATCCTTTCCTACACTGTCTCTGTCCCTTGAAAAAAAAAAAAAAAGGAGCGTAGCACTGGCAGGAGATTACTGAGCAAGCTAAACACAATAATTTATTTTCACATCCTTTCCTACACTGGCTCTGTCCCTTGAAAAAAAAAAAAAAAAGGAGCGTAGCACTGGCAGCCCCGGTTTTGCCGGGGTGATTCCTGGCACCCAAGCAGCGCCTCTATTGCTCTCACATGCTGGTGGGGACCCTGAGGGAGACAAGCTGCTTGGCAGTGCTGCTCAGACACCAGGGTGCTCCCCACAGACCTGGCTCCACTCCTACCTCTCTGACTCTTCTCCCTGCTCTTACCTTCTTCTTCACCTCTTCCTCCTTCCCTCCTGCTTAAAACCATGGAATTAACATCATACTTGCTTCCAGCTCTGCTTACACAACGACAATTTCCCTTCTATATATTTCATCTAGACTGAAACGTGCTGGATGCAAAGCCCTTATCCTTTCTGGGGTTTTGTTTTCTTTTTTTTTTTTGTCTGGTACGATCAGGCACTATTTTTATTTGTTTCTGTGCAATAAATGACTGCAATAAATGTGAAAAATAATGGCATGTGCAACTTTTCCATTATTAACTGTTTCTGGGAGGAGATCATCAGTTCTCTGTCATACACACTTCCCATAAGAAGTCTGTAATCTTATAGTAATATTAAATCATTTAAACGCCTCAGAAATGTTGAAGCGGGAGGACTTCAGCAAGGGAAGCTCCAATCTGCAACTCCCTAATAACTGCTCTGACATTTTTATGTAAAGATATTTTTCAGAATACATTTTAATTGACAAATTGTTGTAAAACTTGCAGATATCCTACCCTGGTAATTATATGCACAATTAATTTAGAAGTCTGCTGGAGAGCAGAATTAGTGCAATTAATTTCACTGTAAAAACAGGTATCTGTGGGAAGACATATAATTTAAGGCCGCATTCAAAAATACCCCACTTATTAATTTTTGAAGATGATAACTGGTGAGAAATTCTTGTATCAGGGCTCATCTTTCTTATTCGTCTTTTTTGTGATAATGCAGACACATAATATTCCTGGAAAGATGTTTTGAGTTGGGTAAAAGGATATCTAAGCAAAAAAGTTACAAGTATTGTTACTCTCAGGGTTGCCATATTTTATTCAAAGACTCTCAAAAGTTTGTTTAGTAACTTCGATCTAAATAGAGGTAATATCTTTTATCAATTCAACACATCTCTGTAAATTATACAGATTTGACAACAGTAGGATATTCTTGGATTATTTAATCTCAGAAATATCAGGTTTAAGGACTAGCGAATGAGAAGATTTTTCTCCAGTTAAAAAGAAAAGATATATTCACCTATATGAAACCAAGTTTTTCAAAGACATTGGAAGATTAAAAGTGCAAATATATTTTGCACTGTGTAAACAATATATAGATCAGTTTTAACATTAATGCATGCCCTCTTTTACTGCACACTTTTTGCATTTTAAGACTTGGAAATTAAGATCAAAGTGTAAAATCTAGCAGTAGTTATATGACCCAGGCCCATAAGAAAAGGGAGGAAAAAGCGTAACATCTCATGAAGTTTAGATAAGAACTGGCTGTGTGACTTTGATGGCTACTGGGGCTGAAAAACACGCCATTTCCTGGAAGTGGCACCTGCTTTGCTGCCCTGGGAATATGCGCTGTGGAAATCTCTCATATGCTTACCCCCAGTGATGTGGATGTCCACCAAAATAAAGAGATTTCATAGATGTAGGACTCACCCCAAGTGACTTTCCTCAGTCAGCCCATATACTGTCAAGAGCACAATGACCAGAAATCAAAATTTCCTGAATTGCTCCTCTCAAATCCCATTGCCGTAGATGTTTACAATCTTTACAGTAAGATTTGCCATAAGGAAGGACTATCAAGGTAGGTCACGCTTCAAGCCTATCCATTTTGACAGTGTCCTTTCAGAATGTCTCTTTTTTTCAAGGATCAGTTTGAGCAACCGTCGCTTTTCATCATGTTACAACACTTGCCGTTCTTACTGTAACCAGCTTCTTAATTTCATTGCTTACTGAAAATGTGATGACAAGGTAGAGCTGTTAGGAAACCATCTCCTCTACAAATATCTGACTTTAGCAAAGCACTAATTCATCTTACATCCATACTATAATTGTATCATATAATATATATATTCCAATGCATACTCAACCGACAAAACTCAAATCTGAGAGAATTACACTAGTCTGTTTAAATGGGAAATGCAGTATTAACATCACATGTCTTCAAGTGCCATCTTAAATCTATCGTATCAAGGACCCTTTTGCAGTCACTGAAGGGTATAATGTATTTCCTTAGGGAATCCAGGCAGCTACTTTACAGAGATGTCTTAGGATGGGATGAATCATCCACTTCAGGCACTTACTGCTCTCCAGGTATTGATGTAGTTATTGAAGTTCCAAAATGCAGTATCAGAAAGAGAAACTGTGACTATCGCTAACTGAACAACTATACTGAAACAAGGGTACAGCTTCAAAATATAACATTTAGCAAGTCTGCCCAATGCAGTTGTAGTTCATAGCCGATTAGGGTTTATTGCTGTTACTGACTGACTTTAATGATTGTTCCTCAAAGGGGAAATAAAATCCAAACAACAGCAGCAACAATAAAAAAAACCCAAACCAAACCCATCATCAAGAGAGATATGTAAATACAAAACCAGAAGACAACCGTGAAGTAAATTTTGGCTGCTATTTTCTGAAAGTGTTTTTTCAACACTAGCAAAATGTAAACTAGTCCTTTATATAAAGTGAATTTATCTCAAACAAGTTGAACTCAGAAATTGTTAAAAATAAATTGTTATCAAAACCAGGTGAAAAAGAATTATTTTGGGTTTATCACCCAAAACACAACATTTCTAAATACTGAGTTGACATTTCTAAAAATTAATTAACTCATTTTGCTTAGGTTGCATGAAGAAATGGATGATAAAAAAAGCACTTTGCCGGTTCTTAGCGGATTCCTTCATTCCAAACTCTCCAGTGTGTTTTCTGACACTGATTAGTATGCTGCAATACTGTCAGAATATTAATCAACTTACACAAAATACAATCCAGTCTGGTAAACAAAACCGTTGGCTATGACAATCATATATGCTATAATCATTAGGGACCCTGACAGTGCAGAGTGAACGATGGGACTTGATGATCTTAAAGGTTTCTTCCAACCAAATAATTCAGTGATTCTGTGATCCTGTGATTACCGGTGAGACAGCAAACAAAACTATGGAAGTTTTATCCACTGAAGTAACGGATATTCACATGAGCCTGGTGAAGAGACCCATTCAAGCACATAACTGAGACAGACCGTTCTTTCCTCAGGCTTAGAAGATTTTTTTTTCCCACTACATTAAACCCTTGTTCTGTTTGGAATTGTATTAAAATCATAGAGGTATCACACGGTTCTAAAAATAATTTTAATTTCTAAAGGATCTAGCATGCAGTTAGGATTGAAAGAGGATGGGGAACAACTATAAAAAGTTCATGAATTTCACCTCAGAGACAACTCCGTAAAAACATGGGCACCTTTAACCTGGCTCTGGTCTTCTTTCTTGATTTGGGATAGTATGGAAATGCTTACAGGAGTATACACTGACAGGCTTCTGGCCTTTGCACCAAGGCTAAATGGAAACATTAACTTTTGCAGTCAGCCTTTGCAACAGGGGAGAGCAAACCTGCAACCTGCGAGGCAGGAGCCAGGCAGACCTCCCCTCTGGCCCGCCCTACTCTCCCTTTCAGTTTATGCCTTGCTAACCTGAACAATATCAGATAGATCTGCCAATAGAAATGGCAGATATGGGCAAAGTTTATTCTACAAGTTTTGCTTTTTTGTATCAACATTATTAACATACTTCTTGATAATTAACCTGGATTATTTTTCTGGTAATTTCTTGATTTTGAAGAAAATGAATAATTCATCTCAGCAATTATAGCTAATAAAATAGCATTAAAGTGAGCATTAAATTAGAGCTGAATTTTTTTCAGATTATAGTTTCACTGCTTATAAAATAGAAAAATAAATCATAGCATAGAACTAAGAGATTTTTTTATCAAGTGAGAGATTGTTCATAATATTATGTTTTCAATTATAACATTTTATTTCTGGCATTATTTTTAGGGGACTGCCTAACTAGAAAAACAGCCTGTAGTCAATAGAGCAAGAGACAATGAGGAAAATAGGCAAAACATAACCTATACTGTTTCTGTAATACTTTCCGCTGTTGTTTCAGAACTGTTACATGGTCTGTGAAAACCTGCAAAAGTTGCAGACAAAGTGTAAATGGTCTAGTAAATACCAAACCTTTCATTTCACAGACTATCAGTTGTCAAATGGGTGGGCTGAAATTTAAGTTTTACAAGGCAATAATTCCATTGCAGAGGTTTTAGGTTTGGTTTGTTGTTTTGTTTTTTTTTTTAATGTGACATTATCAGCTGTCTCCCTTTTTTGCTTTGGGTAACATGTAAAAACCCAAAGCCTTTTTCATGATGCAGCCTTTATGAAAACAATTTTCCATAAAGTGGTTAGTGTTATATCTAAAATTAATGGTTCTCTTCTATGCAAATATGCAAGTGATGTTTTTATAATGAGTATAAAAGATAATAAAATCCATCACAATGATGTGACTGAGAAACTACACAAGGCTCATCATACTCCCAGAGAAGCTGTTTAGCAACTACTGAAATGAAAATCAATCTCCTCCATCTTGAAATTTATGGCTCACTGCTTCTGCTGTCTTTGAAGATACCATCCTCAAGGGTCAACATATTTCCATGCTATGTCGTCACTTGTCTGTGAGCAGGCTCTACTGCTACTCCTAAAACAGGCACATGTCCCATGTGAGCTCCAGTCTTTCGTGTTTTTCACTTTTCACAGCTTGGAAAATCTGAACAGAATTTAGAATTTTAATGGCTGTTTGATAATTATGTATGACAAAATGGATAAGATTTAACCATTAAATTTACTTTATTTCAAGAACAGACTTCTAAAAAGATTTTATGGATGTTATTCCTTTTCATGAGGTTTGTAGATTAAAAAAAAATCTTTAAGCTAAAATCATCTCTATGTTTCTGGGCTCTCTCCTCAACTCTTAAGGTTTAATAGACAAGATCAGGTTTAGGCTCCTGTAAAGAACAGCAACTGGTATTCCAGTGACTATTCTTTCTTCAGTGACATTCTTCCCAATAAGACATAAAGCCCAAACAAAATATGAAGCAGAGGTCACATGAACCAGCAAATTTATTCCTAGTCAGTCAGAATGAAAGCAATAAGATTCTACAGGAAATGAACAAACTACTACCAGTTTACCCTGGAGAGGTATCCTCTGCCTAGGATTTCTGAATCATGCTATAGTATACGTATCTTGAAAGTTCAAATGAATCCTACATGATTCTAAACCTTCATCCCTTACAAACAAGATTTCCAAACCTCAGTGAATACCTGTACGTACCAAAATGTTGAGAACTTTGTAAGGGAAAGGTAATCAGCTGTAAGCATTTAATATCGGTATAATTCTGGCTGGTAGGATAGAGAAGCACTTATGAGTTAAAAAAGTAAAATAGAATCTTAGAATGGTTTGGGTTGGAAGTGACCTTAAAGGCCATCTAGTTCCAAACCCCTGCCGTAGGCAGGAACACCTTCCACTGGATCAGATTGCTCAAAGACACACCCAACCTGACCTTGAGCACATATTGAATCTAAATTCAGAATTCCACAGCAGGGTGAGAGTGGTGGAGTTCTGCATCTGCAAGACATTAGCAGCATGGGCCCCTGTAAGGGCTCTGGGTTAGCTCTGAAGCTCTGAAACCTGGAGAAAGAAGAAAGGGTCCAGGGACCAGAGTAGAGCCTCCAGGAGAAAAACATGTGTTTCCATGTCAGGGAGATCCAGAGGGTCACCACTTTTGATTATTAACCACTCAGAAAACAACATTGTCTCAAGGGAAAACAGAGTATTCTGTACAGGGTACAAAGGCTAGAGCGAAAATCCCTGAACTGACATCCCTGAACCTGTTAGGGAACCAATAAACCCGTGTTTCTGATTTATGACTGCTCTCTGTCTTGCGGGTGTTTTCGTGACAGTCTGACAGGTGGGAAGCAGGGTAACTGGAGAGCCCTGAAAACCATGAAGTCCAGTGAGGTGGACAGCGTGGGAAAATAACTAATATGGGGAGGTGAGGAAAAACACTGTTCCCCAGATTTTTAGCTTACACCTTGACACAAAAAGGAGCCATGAAATGGCTGTGAAGCAGTTTTCTGATCCCAAGAATGGAATGTGGTCACCACAGCTAAGGCCTGCTGCAGCCAGGTGCAACGTACTGTGCCACCGTGCCACAGGAGTGATGTGAAGGCAGCACGGTCTGTCCGTGTTCCTGCAGGTAACAAGGAGCTGCTATAGCCTACCACAATGGCTGCTATCAAAAGAGATGGATCGCTACTGCCGTGCCAGCAAAAATGACGGAATCGTGTCCTTTAGCTGAACTTTGCTCATTATAATGTCATTATAATACAAAAACACACCTCCATCCCAAAGGCCACCCGCCTCCAAGGTATGACCAGTCCCCACTGGGCATGCACCCTATGTTTTAACACCTGGACCTTTAAATGTGAAGCGAGAGATTTTTAATCCAACCAGAATGAAAGGAATAAAATGACCAGTCACTCAACTCCACCCAAAGGCATAGAAA
>NW_010433544.1:19882-21443 GCF_000710305.1 Buceros rhinoceros silvestris | reverse complement strand
AAGGTCCCTTCCCACCCAGACCAGTCTGTGAGTCGACGGCTCTATGACATATATAAATATACGTATGAAATATCTGTGAGAGATGCTGATGTGGAGCCGTGTGTCTCAGCGGTGCCATTGCTAATAGTCACTGGGTTTTGTGCCTCCTCTCGACAGAGGTTCCTCCCAGCCCCCCACCGCCTGACATCGTGGAGGTCTACGAGGATGGAGTGCAGGTGGTCTGGAAACCTGTGGAAACCAACACCCTCGTCCACTACACTGTGCAGTGCAAGAGCGAAGGTAAAGTGAAGCGCTACCCTCACACCTTGCAGGGAACATCTCGATTTGTGTGATCCCTTCACCAGCTGGATATTTTATTTTTATTAAGAAAGAGCCTGATTTTAGCTCCCTAGTTTAGAGTTGGGGATGACGTTCATACAGCCATCATTTAGTTAGGTGTTGTGCTGGCTACACCAGCCCTGCTCGTACAAAGCTCTTGCTGAACTGCACCACGTGGAAGCTGCGACCCAATAGTGAACAGCTACAGAAGGATATCCACAGCTGGTGCCAGACGCAGAGTTTCTGAGGAATCCTCTCAAATCACAGTTCTGACGGCATCACACACTAACGATGGCCAGCAACAACGACCAGCAGACAATATCAGCCTATAGCCCAGCTTTTTGTGGAGCCCGTGGAGAAAGATGGTCTCTCAGAGAGGCCATTCGCCCTTTGCTCAACAGCCACGCTGCCTTTTTCTGCTGATTATACAGGAAGCTTAGTGCAAACAGCCACGACAAGATGACAGAAGTTTGGCAAAACTGCGCCATCCCTTTGGTGTTCTCCTCCAGGGCTTGGTCCAGAGCCTGATGAAGACAGTGGATGTTTTCTTCTGTAATTCCACACATTTTGAATCAAATCCCAAGCCTGTTCTGTCTTTATTGGGACAGAGAGAATCTTTCTCTGGGACTCTCTCAGGTTGGATGTTAGAAAAAATGTGTTTAAGAAAGGGCTGTGCAGCATTGGCCCAGGCTGCCCAGGGCAGTGGTGGCGTCCCCATCCCTGGGGGGGTTCCCCAGCCGTGTGGAGGTGGTGCTGAGGGGCAGGGGTCAGTGGGGACCTGGCAGTGCTGGGGAACGGTTGGGATCAATGATCTTAAAGATCTCTTCCAAACAAAATGATTCTGTGATTCTGCTTTTGCTGTAATTACCATGAATGCTAATTCTGATAGTAATTTCTACTACAGCCACGCAGCCCTTTGGACTCAACTGCTCCATGTTCCTCCTTTTAAGTCTCCGAACATACACTCGCTCCTTTCTGGATTAGCACGAGCATGGGCAGCAGCTTTCTGCCTTTTCACTCTGGAGCTGGTGCAGCCACCTTTCCTTCACCGTAGGCAGGACTCTGGGGAGGATACAAGTTGTTCCACATTCACACACCCTAACTCAACCAGTACCCTATAAGGTCATTGATACCGTTGTTTTGGGTGGCCAGTTATTGCTTGTCCTATGGGTTGAGACTCCCCAGCGGTGTTTGTTTGAATGAAGCGATGGGTTTAGTCTCAGGCAGCTGAGTTCAGCCCTGA
>NW_010433544.1:12465-19698 GCF_000710305.1 Buceros rhinoceros silvestris | reverse complement strand
CATTAAATGTTCGCTGGTGGTTTTCTACCTTAGTCCCACGAGGAATGAGTCCGGGCCACACCTGGAGTTTCATACCAGCTGAGTAAACCCGCCCAAGTTTCAATCACAGGAAGGTGTTAGAGGACAGTTCTGTCCTCAAATCCTGCACCTCGTGGTGTGGCGCATGGACAGTGAGCGGCACCACGTGCAGAAGTTGGGCCACAGCGAGTCAGATTTTCCTTCTCTCTATGAGACTCCACTGTTTCTCCACATTCGCAGCACGCAAGTAAAGTTGAGGAAAAAAGAGGCCATTAAACCCCCAAAAGTCAAAATAACACACACCCCCCCCCCCATTGCGACCATCTTAAATGAGTCCTAATCTCTTTTCCGCCTTTCCTTGGTTAAGATGGGGAGTGGACGACTCTTGCTTCTGACATCGCCGACTGTTGCTACTCTGCCAGAAACCTCGCCACGGGGTTCATCTACAGCTTCAGGATAGCCTGCACCAGCAGAGCGGGGATGGGCCCTTACAGCGACCCGTCTGCCAAAGTGAAGATCACCGGGAAGGAGCAAACGGGTAAGAGCAAACGCCAAGAACACGCTGTGGTTTTCCCACATCCAAACCATTGCACCCGTTCGGACGCGGGTGCCGGAGTCACACGCGAGTGAATCAAGAGCAATTCCACTCGGCCCAGGGTGGTTCAGGGCTTCCTCCTCTTTGGCTCTCTTATTTAAAAGTAAATTATTTTCCAATTCTGGATACAGGGGAATAAGTGTAGCAATATCAGAAATAAATAATAAAAGAATAATATCTAAAGTAAATAATAGGCAAATAAAAACACAGTAATAAAATGTAAATCTGGAAACTGTAGATTAGCCACTGAAGACACGGTGGCTCGGTTTTTGATGCGAGATCAGGCAGAAGCAGGCTGGGACAATGCAAGTGTTGCTGGAGGAGCTGATCTGTTGGTACAGATCTGCCCCCGGGGAGGCCCTGGCCCTGCCTCTTGTCCCAGACTCGGTCCTGAGTTCAGTAGCTAATTTCTGTGTGTCCTGGTGTTTGCGATTGGGAATTACTGCCCTGCTGAGGCACGCTTTTCAGTGGTATTTTGTCTCCGGAGTAAAGAAAGCTCGATTTTCTATTTTTTTCACCTGTTTGAATACTTCATGCTCTCCACATGCTTTTAAAATTCAGAACTCCATAACCCCACAGCAAATACATCCTCGTAGCAAAGGACATGTCCTTTCCGCCGAGAAGTGGAAGGAGGCTCTAACTGGAATTTCCTCCCAGTGGAGAGGATTATTCTGTAAAACTCAGTTCACAGAGATATTTTTAACTCACCCTAAATCCTCTGCTTTCCCTCAGCCCAGAGTTCATTAACATAGCGCAGCATTCCCAAGCAGATGCTTGAACGTGTCAAGGGATGCTTCGATATTTCAGGGAGCGCTGGGACACAACCACATGCCGGAACCAGAGCAGCAGCTCCCGGTTCCTGCCCTGAAATACCCAACTAAAAGAAGTTTCTAGTTCTTTGTCAGTCTCTTACCATGCCCTGAGGAGTTGTTGCGTGAGGAGATGAGAACCAGAGGCTGAGGTGTTTGGTATCCCAGCACACAACATACAATCCTCCTTGTAACCAGGGAATTATGGGTGGACAGTCCAGAATCTGTTGCATCCAAATAGCATTTGGTGCCGCAGCTGGGAGGCAACCCGCAGGCTCACCTTGGGGACAGCTCTGCTGTCACCTTAGTCAGAGGGTGATCAGAGAGGCTCCAGTTCCCACACAGAGGTGTTTTCCCTGTTGCTTTTCCCCTGCAGAGCTTTGTGCTGCCATGCAGAGCTTCCCAGCAGCTGCTACTGAAGAAGAAGGCGAAATAATCACCCCATCCGAGCCCTTCCCCACCTACCAGACCTACGCCTTCCAAACGGAGATCAAAAGGTAACAAATCCAAGCGAGCTCTCAACCAGCCAGAGGAAAATGCAGCATGCGGCTGGGGTTTAGAAAAGTCACTTTTATGAGCTGCTCACCTCATGTCACGGCATGTTGCAACACAGAAAAACTTGAGGGCGCTGGCTGAGCCATCTTCCTCTTGCTTTGGGAGGATTCAGGTGTGGATTTGCTGGGAGAGCAAAAGGGTCTGTGCTGGGCACCAGGAAAGCCCCTTAGTATGCGGTGGAGTGAGCCCAGGGCTAACAGCGGCTCCTCTCCTTGCTGCATCAGCCTTTGCAGCTTCAGACACGGGGTTGGGATTCAACTTACTCTGCCTAGAAGACAGGCAGCAACTTCTGCTGCCCACAGGGGTAGTTCTCTTGCTCGAGACAGGATGAGCCACCTCCTCTCCCTACAAAGGAGTTAAACTCTGGCTCCTGCTGTTTAAAGTGACTGTACAGTTTAGAGACCTGGGAGGATGTGCAAACGGTGACAGTGGTTGCAGTAACTCCACGCTGGCTGTGGATGAAAAACGCAGCATGGGATCCCCATGGTTTTAAAGAACGGAAGCTCCTGGCGCTACCAGGAGTAGCAGAGAAGCTCAGCTCGCCTTTGTGTTCCTTTGTGCCAGGGGGCGTTTCAGCATCGTCCGACAGTGCCGGGAAAAAGTAAGCGGCAAGACTTTAGCTGCTAAAATTATCCCGTACTGGCAAGAGGACAAGCAGGCTGTGCTCCTGGAGTACCAAGTCCTGAGGAAGCTCCACCACACAAACATAGCGCAGCTGAAGGGAGCCTACGTCAGCCCACGGCACTTGGTGTTGATCCAGGAGATGTGCGTGGGACCAGAGCTCCTCCACTCTTTGGCTTTGCGGTAAGAACAAGTGGAGGGAAGGGTTTGCCGGTCGGGGCTGATGTAGGGAGGAAAACACCTATTGATTACCCCTGACAAACTGGATCACCTCGCGCCGTCTGTGCCAGGCTTTGCTCATGGCATTTGTGATGCGTTTGGTCTCCTTGTGGCATAAGGCTGGGGAAAGGGTCACTTGAGGGCCACCCAGCTGAGACGCTGAAAGCAGTTTGTAGCAGTTGATGTGAAACACCCTTCCCCATAACGTGGAGAACACTGTGGCTCAGGAAGCCTCACGTCTCCTCCACGTTGCTGCTCACAATGGCAGAAAATGGATCTGCTGGAATCCTCTGATTAAAGGAGAGGGAATGGTGGGCTTCAATCTGTGTTTTGATTTCTGCACAGCCACTGCTTGCTCTGTCGTGCAGCTCTACAAACTCCTGACCCTCTTGTGTCTGTAATCCTGGCTCACAGCCTGGACCAGCCTCTCCATAGACAACAGATTTGCTAAATGAGTTTTTCTCAAGGGCCTCATGGGAGTGCACTTCCAGGGGAGGATGATGGTGGCTGTAGAACGGTGCTCTTGGGCATGCAGATAGGTCACCTCCGGTTTCTATCCCCTTTCATCTACCAGGTCATCGTACTCCGAAGTGGAGGTCCGAGATTACCTATGGCAGATCCTCAGTGCCATTGAGTACCTCCATGCACACAACATCCTGCACCTGGATCTCAGGTCCGAAAACATGATCATCACCGAGCCCAACCTGCTGAAAGTCCTGGACTTTGGCAACGCGCAGTTCTACACACCAGACAGAGTTATTACCATGGACAAGTGCACGGACTATGTTGAAACCATGGGTGAGTACAGAGTGCGACCACAGCGACCTCAGCATTGTGTGACATCCGCGGTAAACGGCGGCAGCCAGAGCCATCGGTCAAGGCAGCAGCTGGCCCCAGCAAGCAAAGTCTCCCAGGTGCTGCCCTCCAGTAACCACGTGAGTTTGCGGGAGCGGTAAGGTGACAGCCACTTGCAGACCACCAGGGCCAGAGGTCGCAGACAGCACCGCTCTGGCTGGCATCTCTGTGTCCAGGTCTCAGGGGTATAGTATTACTGCCACTTGGCCTGATGCTCTCAGGGTCTCTTGCAGCATCACCCACCAGGCTCTTACCTCAACCCGCTCCCTCTGCTAGAAGCTTTTTCTTCTTCGTTCTTGGGAATGCAGCAAAGCAGAGAAGTACCCGCTGCTTTCGTGCTGGTCTCAGTGCATCCAGAGGGAGCTTGGCTCACACCCGTTTGCTCTTCTAGCTCCAGAACTGCTGACAGAGCAAGGAGCCCTCCCCCAGACTGACATCTGGTCTGTCGGAATCACAGCCTTCATCATGTAAGTCAGTCTGTCCTTCCCTGCCCCGCGAGAGGCTTTGGAAGTGAGGTTTAAGGGTCATCAGCCGGGGGAGATGCACTGCCGCAGAGTTAACCTCGGTGGTGCCCCCCCTCAGAAGGCTGTGTGGTGGAGGGCATGGAGCTGGCTGTGCCACACAAGGATGCCCAGTCCCAGCGATGTCTCCACATAGAGTAAGGAGGCTGGTTTACAACACAGCAGCTGCTGGTGTTTCTCACTCAGCCTTGTCTGAAAAGCCACAACTTCACCAAGAAAATTCAAATTACCCAAGTGGAAAAGCAGCCTAAGTCATGAAACCCCCTGAAGATCAGCGGCCTGCGAGGTTTTGTTTTCCCAAATGATATTTTGTGCATCGTCGTGACCCTCCTCTCACTGCTGGGTGGGAATTTCTGGGAGAAGGAGCACCTTGAGCAATGCCCTTCATGCTGATCTCTTCCTTTTGGGGCAGGTTGAGTGCCAACTACCCCGTCACCTCCGACGCAGCCTGCGAGTTCCTGAGAATGACCAGGAAGGGTAAAGTGAAGCTCACGCGCTGCTACGCAGGTCTCTCCGGGGGAGCGGTGTCCTTTCTCCAGAGCACGCTGTGTGCAAACCCCTGGTGAGAGGGTGTCTGCTGTCCCAGCAGCACAGCTGGTGCCGATCCTGGCTGCTGCCCCTTCGTTCTCCTTGTTTGCAAGGAGCCTCCTCACCCAGCACTGACCTGCTCATCTCTCTCTGTCCTAGGGGAAGGCCATCAGCCCCGGAGTGCCTTCAGAGCCCGTGGCTCCAGGAGACAGGTTTGGACAACAGGCAGCAAGCGCTGGTTACCTTCCCCACCACCAAATTGAGGAATTTCCTCACCGAACGCGAAAAGAAGAGGGGCCTGCTGTGCTCCAAGTACGGCCTCATGATTGCACAGTGACCTGGAAGCGGCGACAGACGTGAATTTTGTCCCTCTCCCCTCCTACACTTAGTGTTTGGTACCAACGGTCCTGCCAAGTTGCTGCATGTCAGCTGAGCTGGGGGAGCTGCTCTCTGCGAATGCGGTTTAGCGTAACTGAGCGAATTAACCCACGTATGTGCATTGTCCCAAGGGAAGGACAGACGTAGGGACTCAGCGTTGCTCAGCTGACCATCGGTAACTTGACAGTGTGTGTGTCACTTGGCTGCACGGGTAACCAGGAAAGATTCCTGACCAGGACGAGGTACCAGCCCCAGGTAGCTTTTCAAATCCTTCCCTGAGGTCAGAGAGCCTCCACGTGTGCCAGTGCTGGGCACTGACGTCTGCCCCTGCCCCAGGACGCGATAACCAGACACGCTTTCAGGTGTTACCGCACGGCTCGTCCCACAGTGACCACCACAGCAAGGTCTGAGTGACCAGCGGGTTTCTCACCTGCCTCCAACCCAAAAGAATTCAGCTACAAGTTATGACGGGAAAACAGGGAAGAGTGAAGCACTTTTGGGGGCTAATAGTGACAACAACCTGTCATCAGACTTTGGATGCAGAGGTCCAGCTGGTTAAAGCCCTGGGCAACCTGGCCTGAGCCCATAGCTGACCATGCTCTGAGCAGAAGGTCGGTCTAGGGACCTCCTGAGCTCCCTCCTAACCTGACTTGTCCTGCGATCCTGAGTCTCTGCCAAGTGTCAGACACAAGGCCGGAGTGCTGGGGCTCTGCATCCATCCATCGTTAGCCAGGCTCAGCACGTCGCTTGCCTGGCCAAGTTCTCCACCACGCCCATGGGCCTGACCTGAGATTAAGCATGGGGCTAGCAGAGGGCTGTTGTAGCTGTGGAGACAAGACCCTGCCAAGGAGGAAGGTGTGGGTGTGACAGTGGTACCACAGAGGAGATGTTAACCAGGGCTTTTCATACTCCGTGAGGAAACTCCTGCAAGAAGCCATAGCTTGCTCAGCTTCGAGAAGAGTTAGTGTTCTTCCTGGGGCCCAGGGGCGCCCCCAGTGTGCCGCTCCGCTGGGGCAGCCTGACTCCTGCTCTCTTGGAGCCCAGCCCACCGCTCAGTGAACTGTGTGGAGGGTCACCAGGTCTCCGTGGGCACCTGCACTGTCATGTCTGCAGAGCTGACCAAGCTCCTCAAAGGTTTCAAGGCCTGAAAACTCACAAAACTTGGGGGTTTGGGGCGTGTATTTGAAGTTTCCCATTAAACCCAGATGATGGAGTTCCCTATCACACAGGATCTTACAGTGACCTCTGAGTGCATCAGTTATCTTCAAAACGTGATTAAAAATGAACACACAGAAACAACTCTTGGAGAAACCAAGGTGTGACTTGGTCTATGGGCATCTCTGGGAAAGGCGTCCCCTCTGGCCACGATGCTGGCACGCGGAGCATTTCATTGTACGGCTTTTCCCCTCGCGCAGTTTTGTCTGAGCACACCCCAGCCATCAGGCGATGGTGTGAGCGGCTCCTCACAGCCTTGCTTTGCTCCCCACCAAAACCTCTGCTCCCCCGGCTCTGCCTGGCTTTGTGTCAGTGCGTCCTGCCTGCCACGGGGTGTTTCTGCATATTCTGTGACTTGGGGGAGTAACTTGGCCGCGGGCCAGCAAAGGCAGCAGTGACCATGACCTTGTTACACGCAGGCGTTTTACCCCTGAGAGAATTCGCTGCTCTTCTCTGAGGAGCGCGCAGGAGATGTGGCACCACCGGCAAACACCGGGTGGTTTAATTCTTACAAGAAACCCGAACTTTCACGTTCCTCCTTCTCCTCACAGTCTGCTTTCCTTTGCGATGGATGGTGTGAGCTGTGTCATTGCTTGTTACTCATAACCTCGGTGTTCCTTTGAGTTTCTCTGATGTGAACGACGTAGCTATTGGTTTCTTCTCAATGACGTAGCTATTGGTTTCTTCTCAATGATGTAGTTATTGGTTTCTTCTCAGTGATGTAGCTATTGGTTTCTTCTCAGCTTTGCTGAGTTTCTTCAATTCTCCATACAAGTAGCAGTAAGCAGAGGCTTTCTCGGAGCCATATCTGGCTGCGTTTGGAGGAACGAGATTGGGAAAACAGCTCCTAACAGTTTAACCCTGGTTAAACAGCCAGGGGTGGTCTTTTCCAACAAATTTAACCCATATTGCTCCCTAC
>NW_010433544.1:5187-12386 GCF_000710305.1 Buceros rhinoceros silvestris | reverse complement strand
GAAGCATATGTCAGCATCGTGACTCCCTCCCTGGCACAGCGCGTGGGGCAGAGGAGCTTTCGCGGTGCTGTGCAGAGCAGGCACGGAACTCCAGGGACTGTAGAGCTGCGAGCGTCAGAGCAATGCTCTCTACACTACGCTCTACGGAAGAGGAAACCAAGGGTTTAGGGGAGACTCATTCCTCAGTTCTCCTGGGGGACAGAGAAGTCACATGAGACAGACACTGCCATGAGACCTGTCCCCCGAGAAACTTCTCGAGACCCTGAATTCTTTCCAGTTTAACTCCTTTCCCCAATCCAGCCAGGTTTCTATGGGCACAGGGTCGTTCTTTGCTCTTGCTGGTGCACTCTGGGGTGGAAAGCTCAGCGCTGTGGACAACCCACCTACGCATAAAACGTCACTGCAGATTAACTCCCGTGGAGCTTTCACTCTCCTCCGTGTATGGCTCAAATGAAGTGGTGGTTCTTAATTTCTTTTTTGCTTCTCACAACTGCATGCACCTGAGCATGTCTGAAGTCTTTTACCGACTCAATACCGTCTGGTGAAATAAACCACTCTGACAAGGAAGTAAAGCCAGGTTTTAATGCTGAATCTTTGTCATTGTCCTTATTTTTATATCCCATTACCAAGCCTGGTCCATGTTTGTGGACCAGCACCCATCTACTGCCCCTCCGCTCTGACCTGGCCTCCACGCAAGTGAGCGTTAGCAGTGAGCAACCTTCATGCAAACCATCCACACAAAACCCCCTGGGTGCTGGAGCATCCAAGGATCGGGTGCTGCAGCCTTGGAGTGCGGACATCACTTGGCCAGGATGTCACTATGGCTCTGCCCAGCTATCCCAAGGTGTTCCTGGGCGTGGTTTGGAGCTTGCAGCGAACAAACCATGGGCCAGAACGTGGGAAGAGCTCCAGCTTAATCCTTGGAAGCAAGGAAGTGAATTCATGGGTGACAAAACAGAGGTGAGAGCCGTAGAGTGAGGGAGAGGGGGTGGTGAAAAGGTGCTGGGATAGTTAATAGGAATATTAACTGTCACAGCCAGGACTTGGGCAGTTGCAGGTAGGTTTTGTTTTCCTTGGCTTTGATAGTCTCTGCCTGAATTTCAGCTACAGTAAGGTCTGGGCTAATGCCCGCTCTGCCAGCAGGGGATAGTTCGCCTTTGACATGCAGTTACAACACAACTCTGTCCTTTGAATCTGGCTTTGATGTGAGGACATGTGCAAAAATGTTTGAGTTAGTTTCAGTCCTTGACTGTACGTCATCTCCAAAGTCCAAGGTTAGTGCCAGCGTTCAAACCAATCCACCGGCCTCTGCTCAGGCCAGGCTGTGAATTAACTTCTGCATGGACTGATGTTGTCAAAGCCCGAATTATTGAAGGGGAAAAAGGCAGAGTTTCTAGAGCAAAGTTTTGTCCTGCTTTGGATCCTGCGGATAAACCAGCGATGTCTGGAGGCTCGTTAGGTCGCAGTGGCTGTAGCACGTGAGGGGTTGAGGCTGTTTTCTCATGCCCCACTTCGGTTTTGTAGCCCCGTACCACTACCCCCCCCCCATTCCTTATGGCCTCCTGGGGCCTTTGCAGAGGATGGGATCCACATTTGGAGGAGAGGGTTGGCTTCTTCTGGGAACACCATTGGCCTGTGGGGTTCGAGGAGAGGGTGGAGGACCATCAAGACACTAGGAGCTCACCCCCCACCAAGGCTCAGGCTCTGCGGCCCAGCCAGCCATTCCCTCACAGGGAATTAATTCCCTCACCCGTCCCCAGCCAGCAGAGTCCAAAATTTCTGGGCTTGTGCCGTGATTTGAGTTAAAGCAGAGAGCTGGTCCGGTGCTGCGGGGGGTCCCGCTCAGCTGTACGCACCCACACCCCACCTGCAGTACAGTCGCTGGGATGAATCCAGACACAGAGACACACACACACACACGCACACAGGGGCAGCCCTGTTCATCCCCAGAAGCTCACACAAGACACAGAGCTTGAACGCACAGTCTCCTGCAGCCCTGGGGAGGAGGTGACACGCGCATGCCTGACACACGCAGGTACATGGCAACGGCACTGAAGGTTGTTAGTGGTGTGTGCAGCTCCCTTCTCCTCCCACTGACGTGATAAATGAGGTTGGCAAGATCTGTCCCTTTCTGAAACGTGAAATGGGAAGGAGCTGTTGGTATGTCTTTGCTGTACATCCCACCTCTACTCCCTTGAGGGATCTCCTCAGGTACCAGAAGGGGACGATGGACAAGACAACTTGAAAACCCTGAGGAATTTCTTATGTCTCTGGAGAGGGTATTTGTCATTCTCCGACGTTTTGGGGTTTGTTACAAGCTGATGCTATCCTGGCAGTGATACTTCACATGGAAAATAAATGTGTTGTAAGGAGCTGGTAGCGAACTAACGCGGTCCCAGTGCCGGCGTGCAGCCAGGCTCACCCCAGGCTCCCGGGCTGCTTCGCTTATTTGCCAGCTCATCCGGCCTGCTCTCTGCTTGCACACTAGTGCCAGCTGCCGCACCATGCACACACGGGCCCTCCGACTCACGGTCTGGAATTTAAGGAAAGGGAATTTAATAGGACAATAGGACAGACTGCTGAGCAGGTGCAGGGTGGGACCACACAAGTGTGAGGACCAGCTGTCTATTTACACACAGCCAGCCCTTTTGATCCCCCTGCCCCTCTGTCTTCCTCCCCAAATCACCTAAATCCCTCCTTTTCCCCACCTTTGGATCCTCCCCTACACATCCCACCATACATCCTGTGCAATCCCAAAATGCTCTTCCCCTGCACACCATAACATGTGTCCCCTCCCTTGACAGCAACCCTCCTTAGTCCAGACGGTGATGCTCCCAGTGAGACATCTCGATAAGTCTCATGCCAGGACCATGGGGCTGATGCCTCCACTGGGACAGTCCTGGGAGACCTGGACCAAACACTCATTCCGTGGAAGACCTTAATTTGGGTTCCCACCTGCCAACACGCCCATGTGCTGCACTGGGCTTGTGCAGACGGGCTTTTGATGGGCTGATGGCCCCCTGGCGGGGCTGGGAGCAGCCTGGCAGGGCACTGTTTGTCACTCTGTGCTCCTTTGTGGGTGCAGATGAGCTTTTACCACATAACCCACCACCACAATAACAGGAGACACAGAGCAGCGATACATGTGATGGACGTAAAGAAGAAAGCCATGACACTCAATAAGCAAACAAGCCAGCACCAGTGTGGTCACCGCGCGGATCTGATACCCTTGGGATCACGCAACTTATTTCACAGATAACACCAGAATAAACAACACAACGAGGACTTCCCAAATTAAAAGCGTGGCCGGTATCTGAACCGAACATCGTGAACAGGCTGCATCGTCCCAAACCCCCAGCGGCTGTTGTCTATCGCTGGGATCTCCTGTTCTGCATTGACCAGCTCCAGATCATAGTGACTCAGCATCAAGAACGCAAACAGCTTCATTTCAGCAACGGCAAAGAACCGCCCGGGACAGATGGATACTCCTGCCCCCCAGGGCATGGTGAAGTATTTCAGCCTCCTCCCATTTCTGTAGAAATCTTTCTTGGTGCCGTCTGGGTTTACAAAGCGGTCGTACTTAAACTGGTGAGGCTCGGGGTGAATTTCTGGGTTCATCTGCACCGAGAGATGTGGGAACAGAGCCAACCTGTCTCCTTTGCAGAGAGTGTACTCTGTCCCGCTGCTCGTCTTAAGGCTGGTGTCCTTGAGGACAGCTCTGACCAGTATTGGGGCTGCCATCAGGCGCAGGGTCTCCTCCAGAGCACTGTCCAAAAGAAGGGCCTGGTTTAACATCTCCCTAGTGATGTTAACGGGTCGGCTCCCCGGCCTCACTTCCTGGCCGTTCTCCCTTAAGACTTTCTCTACCTCCTCCTTCACGGCCTTCATAGCTTCTGGATGTTTTATCAGGTACAAGAGGAGCCAGAAGGCAGTTGGGCCTGTATTGCCTTGGGATGCCCAGAGGAGCATAAACATGAAACGATCCCGCATGTTCTTGGAGACACCGTGTTCTGCCAGAAACTTGTCTTGATCATTTATCCACCCACTGATATTGTCCTTCTCCTGTCTCTTCTTCGAGGACAGCATGCTCCAGAAGAGCCTCTTCAGCCGTTCAGCTTCCATTTTGTCCTTGGGAGGCAACACAGCATAGGCCAGTCGAGGGAAGAGGCAGTCGTACTTCCGAAACTCCTGGAACACCTGGTTGGAGTGGATGCGATCTTGCTCATGAGCTTTCTCCTTGTTGCCTGCCCCTTGGTGAGGCTCGGTGCCATACAGAGCCAGGTACCCAGCTCTGAAGACGATGTTGTAGCAGAACTGGAAGAGGCTGTCCTCTTGCCACACACGCTTCTCCTCTCCTGAGCCCAGATTGAAAAGCATCAGCTTCTGGAAGTTCTCCATGGTGGCTTCTGTCATGACAGTGAGTCCATCTCCCATCAGGTGCTTTATGCTTGACACATGAATTATGTTACGGGTGGCTTCGATGGGCTTGTAGCCAAACACCCGCGTCACCAGTTCAGTTGCAAAGGTCCTAAAGTCAAATTTAGATCGCGATTCCTTCACGATGGATTCAAAGCAGAAAGGGTCCATCACAAAGGTGAAGTAATAGCCTCCAATCAGCACCGTGAAAATATCCCCGTGTTTTCTCTGCATCCTTTTCAGAAACTCTGAGCTGTCCTTTCTGAAATCCAGTGCGTAACCCAGCCAGGGAATGATACCTTTGTCCAGAGGCGGCTCACCCGGTCTCCGTCTCCGAAACATGCCCAGGAGGTAGAGCCCACCGAGCAGCGACGCTGCCAGGGTACAGAGGACAATCCCCCAGAGTGCCATGAGAGCTCTGCACCCGGCTGGGAGCTTGGACTGGAGCTGGGCTGGGGCAGGAAGGTGCTTTTTATCCCCCTGCAGCTGGCAGCCTCTCTCCTCACTGGCAGCCAGTGTTTACCTTTGTCCCGCAGATTGCTCCACTGTGCGCTCCTCCCTTGGAGGAGGTGTGTAAGCAGGAGGATTAAAAATCCCAGGAGGATTTTTAAGCTGAAAGGTGAGTTGTAATCACAGTTGGAGTTACCGGGCTGCTGCACAAGTTGGGTGGGGTTTGGAACATGCCCTGCTGCAGCTTAAGGAAATTCCCTTTTCCAGAATGCGCAGGGAGCCCAGTTTTTTTTTCAAAAGTGCGTTCAGAGGATTTCACTGGGTGACTTCTGCTTCTAAGACCCAGCGATGGACCCAGGCTGCAGGCAGAGAAAATGAGAGGAAGAGTGGAAATGAGCCGAGGACCGAGGGAAGGGTTAACAGCTGAGTTGATTTGGCCTCCGGAGCTGAGCAAAGGCAAGGTCTCCAACATTTTGATGTTCTCCAACACATGGTGTGTTGCCAGAGAACAGAGCAAGCACTGCTAACCCATACGAGGGCAAAGCCAAGCAGGTCTGTGTGGGCCTCACACTCCAGGTGATGGTCAGTGGGACAATGACCCATCTGGCACCATGCCTCCTTGATCCCCGCAGCCAGTCACCGCAGCCTCTGCCCCAAATGCTGGCGCTTCACCCTCGCAGCACCCTCATGTGGGATAGAAAAAGCCATAGAACTCACGTAATTAAGAGGAAGTATTTAATAAGGCGACAGGACAGGCTGTGAGCAGGAGCAGGGCACGCTGCTTACACACCACCAGCCCCTTTTACACCTCCCCCACTTCCCCCACCTTCGCCCTTCCCCTGAGCATCCCACGGATTTTGCACAGTCCCACGAGTCCTCCTCTGGATGGGATCATCATCTTCATCTTCGCTTTTGCCTCCCAGCTGCTCTCCCACATTCCTTCCCATGACCTGACCCGTGGAGCAAAGGCCACATCAGAACTTCAGCTGAATATTTATTTTGGTTGGGTTTTTTTATTTTTTTACAAGGAGAGCTCCCAGCATTATTGTTTTGGAAAAATGCTATTGCAACATTGAGAAGAAAAATAACAGAAAAGAATTCCACTGTCCTAGATCAATTCAAAGCCCTCCTCAGTCCAGCAATAAAATGAAGGCGATGAGCGTTTTCTATTGATTTTTCTTGTACAGTTTCTGGCAGCTCCCACGCTCAATGGGTTTCCAGGCTGGGAAGGGCCCTTTCAAGGTTCCAGAGTGCTTGGGGTGAATAGTACCTTTAAAGAAAGGTCAGTGAATGAGTAACGTTAGTGCTACACTGGGCGGCAAGGATTGGCTAACAGCTCCTCGGCTCAAGGCTGTGCAATCTCTGTCGTGTTGCAAAGCCAATATTTGGGTTACAGGTGGTATCCCTGGATCTTCGTTACCTTCTCAAAACAGATCTTCGGGAAGGCAAATACCTCCACCACTGTTCTGCTGAGCCCAGTTTTCGGTCCCTCTCTCACTGGTTGTTACTGGCTTGAACTCTGTTGCTGTGATTGAGCTGATCTCAAATTAGTTGCTGATCGAACTGATCTCTATCCAAGGACCTGTTCCTTGGAAAGACAGAGTTTCCTCATCAGCAGACCCAAGCGTGGAACAGCTCAGCCATGTGGAGAACAACGGAGAAACGGAGCCAACGGAGAAACCCATTGTTGGTCAGACAACCCCGTTTAAAGGTGCCTAATTCCTCCCGTTTTCTCTCCCGTAGACAAAGGGATGAGCCTGGTTGAACACGTCTACCTGGCAGATGGCAGAGGCCCGGAGAAGCAAAGCCAGCCCCGAGGCTGGGCTTCTGGCCACCCGTGCCTGGCCTGATGGATGAGTGTGGCAAGTCCATTCCCCATCCACACCACAAGCTGGAGAAATAATGGGATCACTCTCCTCCATCAGATCCTTTGGGATCGATGTGGGGGAAGTTCCGCACAAGTTTCAGTTTACATTTTTAAGGGCACGACGTCTAGGTAAGCTGCTCCTTCAGCCACTAATGCCTCACATACTCCAGACAGGAGCTGGGCTTCCTCCATGAGCATAAACCAGGGCAACCCTTTTATAATAATTCCAGTTACCACCAAAACAAATCCCAGTATGGAAAATCCTGATCTCGATGCTGGAGCTAGGATGAAACATCTGGTTCTGCAGTGCTGAGGGCTCACACCAACTCCGTCACGTGGCCAGGACCAGCAAAACACAGCACAGAGGACATACATGTGGCATAAGTAGTGTAAATATTTGTCATGCGTTGGTGACACTCAACATTTCTATCCCACCTGTGCATCTGCTGCAAGACTGGCTTTTCTC
>NW_010433544.1:4320-5027 GCF_000710305.1 Buceros rhinoceros silvestris | reverse complement strand
GACAGCCTTAACCGCTTTTTCACAAAAGCGTAGAGAAAGGGGTTGAGACAGCAGTGGACAAAGGACAAACTCTCCGTGATCTGCATGGCATAGTCCAACTGCCTGCTGCTTTCGCAGCTCCTGATCACACCGACGTCCTGCAGGGAGTGAAGGATGAGGACGATGTTGTAAGGGGACCACAGGACAAAGAAGACACCCACCAGAGTAACGACCAAGCAGAATGCTCGCCTTGAGCCAGGCATCTGAGACGCGGTGAGGACACACGCTATGCGGGAATAGCAGAACGTCATGAAGAGGAAGGGAAAAAGGAAACCCAGGATGTTTTGAATGACCCGAAAGACAACTTTCCAAACCAAGTGTTTCTGTCCGTAATCGTGGGCGCACATGGCGGTTTTGCCGTGGATTTGCCTTGTGCTGGAGAAGATGCCATCAGGAATGGAGAGAAGTGTGGAAAGGACCCATACCACTGACAAGACGAGAATGGACTTCCTCTGTGTCATGGAGCTGCGAGAAGAGCAAGCGTGAACTATCTGCAGATACATGTCCAGACTCATGCAGCTCACAAAAAAGACACCGCTGTAGAAATTCACGGTGTACATGGTATTTAAGACCGGGCACAGTATGTCCCAGGTCACCCCCTGAGAAACATACAGAGCCCAGAAAGGAAGGGTCAGTAGCAAGAGGAAGTCTGAAACCACCAGGTTCAG
>NW_010433544.1:2882-4219 GCF_000710305.1 Buceros rhinoceros silvestris | reverse complement strand
ACACCTCGGTCATCTTTTTCTTCTTCCTGATGTACATAATGAGGACGATAAACAGGAGGACGTTCCCGGCCAAGCCAACCAGGAAGACCACGGTGTAAAAAGATGGCAAGAACACTCTGCTAAAGGAGAGCACCTCTTCTTTTGTGCAGAGGCCATACTGTGCGTAATCCTCCTCATCCAAGTACTCGTACGGGTAGTCGCTCGAATTGGCAGCACCCAGCAAGGTGGCAGCGGTTGTTGTTGGCACCTTTGAAGTTGCGTTGGACAAGTGGCTGCCTAGGAGCAGAAGACAAGTGAAGGGGATCAAAATGTTGTTCCAATCCACACGGGAAAGGCAAACATCCCATCATGGAGGGTTTTCCTCTCAGTCAAGTTTAAACTTCTGCCACCTTCTGATGAGTATTTTGTGTCCTGTACTCCTTGGCCTTTGCCTGCAGCAGGGGGACAGCTCTCTACACCGACATACAACAAAAATAACTTCTGACACTTCAAAAACTCTGACGTTTTCACCCTGACACTTCAAAACTCGAAAGTAAATGAGCACAGGCTCCTCTGATGTAACTCACCACTTCCTCCTGACACCACCACAAGCTTTGGAGGAAGTTCCTGCTCTAAATTATGGGAAATCCACCACCACACCCCGCTGTGGGCTGCATTAGATTCAGCCGGGTCACTGCTGAGAAAGCGGCATCTCTCGGTTCGCAGTGAAGCAGAACCTGCCACCAGCACCTTTATGTTGCTGAGGCGGCTCCCAGAGGTGAAATGCTGGACACTGGATGCCTCACTGCGCCTGGTAGGACGCTGATGCCTCTCAGTGCCAGATCTAGGACCCCAAGCCATGGATTCCTGTAAAAGGTGTGAGCAAGTGGAAAATACAGAATTACAGAATCAGAGAATCAGAGACTGGTTGGGGTTGGAAGGGACCTTAAAGACCATCTAGTTCCAACCCCCCGCCATGGGCAGGGGCACCTTCCACTAGAGCAGGTTGCTCAGAGCTTCATCCAAGGTAAGGGCATGTAGACACCAGATCAACTCCTGAATCAAGGTTAGAGGTAGAAATTTAGCTGGAAGGAAGTTGCTGGAGCTGATCCTGCTTGAGATGAGGCGTGAGTTGAAACCCTGCTGATCCGGGGCTTTGCGATCAGCCAGTCCGCAGGACTGGAGGCTGGAGGCCGTGTTTAGACAGCTGCAGCCCACATTTCAGGAAATCATGACTGATTCAGAGTTTCCTACTTTTGGAGTCTGATTTTCAGAAAAAAAAACAAAAACCAACCCACACAAGAGCACTACAAGGGTTTTGTTTTCCAAAAGCCACCCAAACCAGGCAATGGCTGCCC
>NW_010433544.1:2485-2748 GCF_000710305.1 Buceros rhinoceros silvestris | reverse complement strand
TTCCCAAAACCCCCCCAACCCAGGCAATGGCTGCCGCTGAAGAGCCCATCTCCCGCGGCAGGAGATGGGATCTGCTGGAGCCACCTCCCAGCAGTACCACAATCGTTAAGGTGGGCTTTAAAAAAATCAAGACTCATCTCCAGGCTCTGATAGCAAACCAGGGCTGTCACAGGGGAAAAATGGTGCCAATACCCCTCCACCCCCAAAACACCCCGGTCCGCAGCCACGGCCAAAGCTGCCCCGCCTTCCCCTGGCCTCATTCA
>NW_010433544.1:539-2308 GCF_000710305.1 Buceros rhinoceros silvestris | reverse complement strand
TGGCTGGGCAGTTCCCCGCCTGCAGTCACCCCCGCCTCGCTCTCCTCTTGCCAGAGAGCCCTGCGGCCACCGACTGATAGCAGACGAAGCTGTCGGTCCCTGGTTGTGCTCTGCATCCTGAGGAGGACATACCCCACGGTGGCTCTGCAGCTTCCAGGGCTGGCTCCCCTCCCTCCCCGTGAACAGCCCAGGAAGGGGGAGCCCCTGCACCCCACGCAGGTTAAGCAGAGCACCCAAGGCTGGGAGGGAGGCACTGCACATACTTGTTGTGGTCCTGTGTCTCGGATTGCTTAAATTCCAGGCAACTCCAGGCAGCTGTAAAGAAAACACAGAGTTGTGTTGGGCTGGACTGGGATGTTTTCCTGCTGTCTCTCAGCTCTTCGGCAAGTACATCAGGCAAGTGCCTGCCGAGTAGCCGTGGACAGCAGCGAGACTCCTAAACACCTTCTCCCCTCGCACCCCCTCAGCCTCTGCACCCACATCAGGACAAACCATCTCCAGAATTCCCATCTCCGTGTCTCCTCCAGCCACCGAGATGCCTTTTCTCCCCGTGCTGCTTCTCCCCCGCTCCGTATCACGCTGGCACGGACGTTCTCAGCCCCACCCTGTAGCTCATAGAGGAGGACTGACAGATGCAGCGTGGGATGAGCTCAGAAATTGTTCCACCAGCCACTGCCACTGACAAGCTGGTCAACTTCCCAGAAGTAAAGAGAACCCTTACGGTTTTCTCGTGCAGCTTCATCTACAAACAACAAGAAGAACACGCACTTACAGGAGCTTCTTCTCCTGTTCCCATCCTGCCGAAGGCTCGAATCGGGCTTTAGGAACCTCTTTTACTCGTGTCAGAGCACGGGCAGGAAATGTGAGCTCCGTGTGACTTCCCTGGCTTTGTTCTGCCTTTCCTGGTGTTGATCAGTGCGTAGCAGCACTGGAGGAATCATCTCCCTGGTGATGTTTCTGCTGCATCCCAACCCCAGCTGCAGCAACAAGGTCCTTCTTGTTTTTCTTCTAAAAGCTTTAACCAGCGGAAACATCTGCCGTTGCCTGACAGATGGAGGTTAAGGTGGTGTCCACCCTGCTGACCTCCCAGCTCCCGCAGGCAGGGCTTGGGCTCTGCACTGAGAAGCTCTCGGAGCTGAGGCCCCAGCTGACAAACCTTCAATTTTCCCACCCCCCAAAAAATGAGAGAAGAGCCCAGCAGCGACGGCCACAGCTCCACGTCCAACCTGCATCGCGGCAGGTGGATTCACAGAGGAAAATACATTATTTTTACCCATTCCCGTGTTTGCCACCACGAGCTGCTGCACACACGTGCCTGCACTTAAAAGATAATGTCTAATAAATATCTACATGGGCGAGAAGGCGCCAGCCCCGCGCCCGGGGACGCTGCGGGTGGTGGCAGCTTCATTAGCCCGGCAATTCAAATCAACTGAGCTTGGGGGTTTAATGGAGTTTCCTCCACGAAGCTGCAGAGCTGCAGGGAACGAACCGTCCCTCTGAGAGTCCCTGGCCAACGCAGCCCTTCGCTGTGATTTATTCCGGGGTTTTAACTCGATTGCGGAGCGGGTAATTGCATGGATTTTCTTTCCTTTCAGAGCCATAATGGCTTCGGCAATTAAAGTAACCGGATTATCGTAATGGGAAGCACATTTAGAGTCGCACACAGGTACTAGCGGATCCGAGCCACTTCTTCAGGGCCGAAACTGCTGCCTGGCAGCGGCGGAGGCGCCTTGAGGAGCGGCTTTGCCCCGTGCTGGGGGGAAGGGGGG
>NW_010433544.1:0-491 GCF_000710305.1 Buceros rhinoceros silvestris | reverse complement strand
GCTGGTGCCACTGCTGCAGGGCCTGAGCTGCTGCCTGGCAGCGGCGGAGGCGCCTTGAGGAGCGGCTGCGCCCCGTGCTGGGGGAAGGGGAGTCTCCGGGGCACGGCAAAGCCCCGCAGCACTGGGGGTAAAGGGCTTTTCTGGGCTGTTTCGCTCTGAGCGGCTGCCCCCGGGTTAGGGCAGGGTTTTTAGGCGCCATCCCCAGGGGACTTTTGTCCTCCTGCTTCAGAGTCAGGAGCGAGTTTGAGGTTGTTTGGGGGCTTTAAAATGCAGAGGCTGGCGTGCAGCGGGGGAAGGGCGAGTTCTGGGAGCTGAAATTCAGGGGAAATTATCAATTCAGTGGTGGCAAAGTGAAAATCGGAGCGCGGGAAAGGCGGGCTCGGGCTTTGCCCTCTGCCACAGCGCTGCCCAAGCGTGGTTTGTACCGGTACGGGAAGTGTTGGAGCGAAAAGCCGCTTTTCCATCCTGAAACTCCTCTTTTCGGAGGTGAA
>NW_010433543.1:1581-2013 GCF_000710305.1 Buceros rhinoceros silvestris | reverse complement strand
ATCCCCATTCAGGCGAAGCATCATCAGAGAAACAACCTGTTTGTGCGGCGCGAGCGTGGCTGATGTGGAGCAGTGCTGTGCTGCTGCTGCAGGGAGGGAGAGGCGAGCCCTGTGCTGCTCCTGCCGTTCCCGGGGCCAGGAGGGATGCGATGGAAGCCACGGAGAAGGACCATGCTCTGACTGCCGAGGGGATGTCGCTTCCACCCCGTCGCTTCCCGGCTCTGTGATCGCTCTTCAAAAGCTTTAATTAAAAACCCACCCCCGCGCCCAGGAGGGGAACAAAGGCAAATGGAAGGGGCTGGAGCCTGCGGTGGGCAAGTGTGCCGCTGTGCCAGCCGTGCTCCAGGTGCCATCTCCACCCGTGGGGAGCAGCGCCTGCTCCCAGCAGCCCAGCAAGGCGGTTGGGTGCGGTGGTTCCTCGGGGGCCGCCAG
>NW_010433543.1:988-1411 GCF_000710305.1 Buceros rhinoceros silvestris | reverse complement strand
GGTGGTTCCTCGGGGGCAGCCAGTGTCACCCCGCCATCAGGCTTTGCGGGAGGTGCCGCGATACAGACACCGGTGCTGGGTGGTTTCTTCCATGTGGCCTGAGGCCGTTTTGGAGGGGTGACGGGCAGCGGGGCTGTGCCCTGGCACCCCGGTGAGGCTGGGCTCACCCTCGCTAGAACTTGCGGCTGGCAACACTGCAGGGTGCGAGGTCCTCACCGCGGTGCCAGGTACGGGGTGACAGTGGCTCAGGCGTGTGACAGTGGCTCGGCAGCTCCCACCGGGTGACTCGGTGCCCCAGATGTTAAAGATCTCCTCGGGCCCAGCTTGCAGCTCAGTGAAATATTTTCACTGCAGCAGCAACAGCAAGCGCTGCAGGGAGCAGGGCTGGTGCCGAACGAGCTGTATCAGAGTTGATCTGCTCTT
>NW_010433543.1:454-818 GCF_000710305.1 Buceros rhinoceros silvestris | reverse complement strand
TGGGTGGCGCCCCCGCCGCGGGGCTCTTCTTCAGCCGCAGCCCCAGCCCCAGTGGGTGTTTGGGGTGGGGGGAGGCTCTCCATGATCCAGAGCACCAGGGTCAGGGTCTTGTACGGCATCGTGTTTAAAATGTGGGGAGCAGCAGTGGGCTGACTGGCTGTGCCCATCCCCTCTGAGCTTTCCAGCAGCCCGTTTGCCCCAGCGGCAGCCATGCTGGGCACTAGTGCAGGACCCGGGTGGGCAGGACAGGTGGGTGGCGGTGCTGGAGCATCCCTCCTCGGTGCTGATGGGCGAGGAAAGCAAGCACCATGTTGTGTCCCTGCCAGGCTGCGGGAGCCCCAGGAGCTCGCTGCAGAGCAGCAGC
>NW_010433543.1:0-215 GCF_000710305.1 Buceros rhinoceros silvestris | reverse complement strand
CCGCTCCGTGAGACCCCAGGTCCTTGCTGGGTGCTTGAGGAGCATCAGTGGGGGACGCCTGTGGGGCTCCCCACTTTGGCTGCCCCTGACTCCCCCTGTGGGGACGTCTCCTGTTGAATTCCCTGGGGTCCCCTGGAGGTGGAAGTGGCTGGAAGAAAGCAGGTTTTCTTTTGCCCCAGATCTCCCTGCTGATGTCGTGGGGGGCCGCATTCAGC
>NW_010433542.1:6229-6501 GCF_000710305.1 Buceros rhinoceros silvestris | reverse complement strand
TTTGTCTGAAGGGGGGCAATGGCTCCTTCTTGGGTGGCCAAAAACCACCCCACGGCTGATGCCCGACGGGCAGGGAGCCCCCTCCCCTCCTCGGGTAAGAAGGATGCGTGTTGGTGCAGTAGCTGGTTCCTTTGCTTTTCGGGATGGGGCCATTCCTGGGGGAGCCGCTGCCGCTGGTGGTGGGGAGGGAGGGGACCCGCTGAGCTGGGTCTCCCGGCAGGTCTGGCCTCCTCAGCAGGTTGGGCCGGTTCAGAAGAGCTGTGGGGCCGGGG
>NW_010433542.1:5631-6081 GCF_000710305.1 Buceros rhinoceros silvestris | reverse complement strand
GGGGGGTGTGCTGCGGGGCGCCCCGGAGCCTCGCGCACAGCCCACTGGCAGCTCCCTGGGGCCCGTGGCAGGGAGCTGGTGGGGTGGTTGAGCGTGACCCACATCCACGGGGTAGCCTGGCAGGGGGTGTGGGGACTGAAGCTCAGAGCGCTAGGAGAGAGGTGGACCAGAAACTGCAACTCGCACCCTCCCCTTGCCATTCCCTTCATCCCTGCTGTGCCTGCATGTGATGAGTTTATTCGGGTCTCAGCCCCCTGGAAATGAGGATGGGGGCCAGGCTGCAGCCCCCACCCCGTGCACATGGGTGCAAGTCAAGCGTCTCCTGCTCTGGGCGGGTGAGGAGGTGCCACATGCTAGGGCCATTGGCACCCAAAAATGCCACGTGTGGCTAAGCCACCAGCAGGGCCGGACACAGTAGGGGAGGGGAGAGCTGCCCACTCACCCAAACCA
>NW_010433542.1:4728-5329 GCF_000710305.1 Buceros rhinoceros silvestris | reverse complement strand
TGTCACCCTTCCCTGGCTGTGGTGGGGGCTCTACCAAGCACCCGTGGACCAGTGCCGGGCAGTGTCATCACCCCACAGAGGGCAATGTCCCTCTGCCCCGTATCCCCCCTGCAGGGTGCAGGTTTGGGTGCCCAGAAGGTGACGTGGAGGCAGGGCACCATCTGGTGGTGCCTGGGCACAGCACATGCCGGCCCACACGCATGCTGCCCACCCACGCAGGGCCCCCACGCGCTCAGGCATGCCCACACGCTCGTGTGCGTGTGCACACGCCTGTGCCCTGAGCGCACACTCATACCACAGCTACGCAGTAAATGCGCACCTCCACATCCGCGCACCCATGGCGCGCAGCCGGTCACCCAGGGCTGCGGGTACACGCAGGTGGGACGCCTGGACCCACGCGTCAGGGGGCGCGAGCATGCACACACATGCAGGGCCATGGTGTGTGCACGCAGGCAAATGGTGCCACGCTCTCCGGTTTTCAGCTGGGGAGCAGTGCCAATGGGGTGAGCACATGTGTGGGGCACGCCTGCCGAATTCCCCGCTCCTCCAGCTCTCCTGGAACGGGCTTTTCGTTCTTGCACCCAGCAGGGATTCCCCTCCT
>NW_010433542.1:2731-4328 GCF_000710305.1 Buceros rhinoceros silvestris | reverse complement strand
GGCGGCGGACATTTGGCATGGTGGTGTTGTGGGGGGGGACAGCCACAGATAGTGAGGACAGGGCACAGGTCCTCCCCGGTTCCCCAAAGCATCCCAGGGCAGGCAGCCGCTCTCCAAGGGGTGCGTACAGCTGGTGTTTTGGCCGCTTGCCTGGCTCACACAGCCGGAGATGGAAGAAGAGCTAAATTTAAAGGCGCCTGGGCGGGGGGAGGAGGTGGCGGGGTGGGTGTGACGGGGGAGGCTGACTGACGCAGGGCTTCTCTCCCGCCGCCTGTGCAGAAGGAGTGGGGCACGGGCATGTTTTCGGCCACCACACCCTTTCTTTCGCTGGGGACTTAGAGGCCCATCAAGGAGAAGCGCCTGTGGGAACTGACGCCAGGGGCCAAGTTCTAGTGGTGCCAGGTGCCCTAGAATGCCTGTCCCCTGCACGGCCCCTGTTCATCACAGCCAGCACCCACAGGCACCTGAACCAGCCTGCAGCCCTGCTGCGTACACCCAGCCCTGCTCACACACAGCTGGACACGTGTGCGCATGCACAGCTGGACACACGTGCACAGCTGCACACACACTGTCACCCCCTAATCCCCCTGACCTGGGCTCAGCCCCCCTCCCACCGCGGGCACCGGATGCACGTGCGACCCACAGCCCCGGTCCTTCACTCCCCCAGCCTTTTGGGGTAATAAAAGCACCATTTGAGGGTGTTTACAACTTTTATTTAAAAATCCCTTTCCAAGATAATTTTCAGGGCTGTGAGCCAGGCATGAAGCATGTCTGCGAGCCTCTTGCAGGCGGCGTGGGGAGCTAAAAAAACCCCACAGCCAAAAAGTGGGGGCTACGCCAGGCCCCAAAAGCCACGTTTGGCTGCGTTGGCCCCCAAAGCCAGGAAGCCCTGGTGCCAGAGAAACACCCACGTTTTGGGGAGCAGGGAGGCAGCGAGCCAGTGGGGCGCTCATGATGCCACCCACAGGGTGCTGGGGCAGCTACATGGGTGCTCCTGCTCCCCCTCTCCGCACTAGACCCAGGACGTGGCGGATGCCGGAGGGCTTGGAGCTGGCTAAAATGAAAATAGAAAAAAAAAAAAGCCTGGGACACCATCCAAAACTGCTTAGCGTTAATTAATTCATACCCGCGACGTGATCTGCCCTCAGCCCCAGAACATCCTAACATAGTCACGGCTGCGGCCGCCCGCCCCAGCCTGGCTGCTGGCCGCTGGCTTATTTTAGGGAGAAGATGGTGCGGCCGCTGTCCTGGCCCTTGAACACAAACTGCTGTTTCCCATTTGGCAGGTTTCGGCCAGGGGCATTGGGACATCGGTGGTGGAAAGAGGACAGCTGTGCCGATGTGCGTGGCCCCAGCTGTGGGGCTACAGTAGAGGACAGCTGGTCCGATTTGCGTGGCCCCAGCTGTGGGGCTACAGCCCGGGTTATGGGGCTACAGCCCCGCTTGCCCCACGGCAGCCTGCCAGCTCCCTGAAAACCACCCCAAAAACCCGGCGGGGACTGAGGCAGCACAGTGGTGGTGCTGCAGTGGGACACCCCACCACCCCTGGGAGATGGGCTGGGGTCCCATTTATCCCTTGTCCCCGCCACGAGGTGGG
>NW_010433542.1:2375-2583 GCF_000710305.1 Buceros rhinoceros silvestris | reverse complement strand
GTCTGGCAGGTGCCTAGTGCTGACACCTCCCTCGAGGGCAGGAAAGAGCTGCCTTGTTCCGCCATGTCCCACCATGCTCTTACCCCCAAACCCCCTTCCCCTGCTCATACACCCTGTTCCGCTTCGATGGGACGAGGGGGCAGGCACAGCACCCCAGCTCGGCCCTCAGCGTAGGGTGGGAAGCGGCTCTTTCTGCCTCCATCTGCTC
>NW_010433542.1:458-2216 GCF_000710305.1 Buceros rhinoceros silvestris | reverse complement strand
GCAGGGGCTGGGCCAGAGCCGCAGCCAGCGGTGGGTCTGGGGGTGAGGGCTGGGGCCATACTGGCAGGCTGGGCCCCGCTCGGGGTCTGTTTCTCTGCAGTGTCATGGCATTGGGGACAGCGATGTCACCTGGCAGTGTATGCTCCATAAATCCCCAGCTACTGGAGTCCCGGGATGGGGGAAAGCGAAGCCAACTCCGAGCCTGGCCCTGGGAGAGGCAGTCCCCCATAACCTGGAGGGGGGCTGGCTTGGGGGACACCAGCTACTGCTTCGGGGGCTGGAGGTAGGAGGGAGAGAGGAAGGGAGGGATGGGGAGGCAGGGGCGAGGGGAGCAGGCAGCACCATGACTCAGCCGGGGGTGGCAGCGAGTGAGGTGTTTGTGTTTAGTTTCTAACGCTATGGTTTCCACAGCACCAGGAGCAGCCCCATGGGTCCATGGAGGGCCCGGCGGCAGCAAGGGCGGGATGGGGCAGCAGTGGAACCGGAGAAGCCACTCAGCTGCTAATGCCACAACAGCTAAAAATACTCTGGGCTATTGTCACCGGCAACAAAGTGACTGGCGTATTTTTAGAGTTATCTCCACTGCCATCAGCCTTGCCGCCCTCCCGGGAAGCGCTGGGCAGCCCCATGGGTCCATGGAGGGCCCGGCGGCAGCAAGGGCGGGATGGGGCAGCAGTGGAACCGGAGAAGCCACTCAGCTGCTAATGCCACAACAGCTAAAAATACTCTGGGCTATTGTCACCGGCAACAAAGTGACTGGCGTATTTTTAGAGTTATCTCCACTGCCATCAGCCTTGCCGCCCTCCCGGGAAGCGCTGGGCCCACTCCACCCAGCCGCTGCCCTCTGGAGAGCGGGCAGAGCCTCTGACCTGCCCCTGGACGCAGCCCTCGCAGCTGCTGTGCCTCAGTTTCCCTCCTGCATACTGTGCTATGGTGCCATCCCCATCCCACTGCTGTCATCCAATTCCTTCCACCCCACAAATGGCCCAGAGCTGCCACACTCATCCCCGCACGTCCATGGTGTCCCCTACCCCTGACATGTGGGGATGTGTGGCTTTAGAGCAGCCATCTCCATCCAGGCAGCTCCAGTCCAGCCCTGGAAACGGAGGACAGCGACCGGATGCAATGAGTTGACAAGTGTCACCAGGAAAGCAGTGACAGTCCTTCCTCCCTGCTGGGGCACCAGCCCTCCTCCTCCTCTGCTCATTCCTGCAGGCAAAGCCAAGTAAGGCTTCGAAGCTGCCCCGTCCAGCCCCGCTCAACAGGGAGCTGTCATTGCTCGCCCCGGATGAAACGAGTTGGCGCAGTCTCAGCACAGCGGCCAGGCAGCCAGGGAGGCAGCAGGGAGGGCTGTGCCGGGCTCTGCAGGCTCTGCCAGCAGCTGGGCACAGCCCCAGCCCCAAAGCGCCAGGATAACACTGGATTTGTGCAGATTTCCCCATCAAAACAGGGAGAGAGGGAGGTTTAACTTGCCTTTTCCCTGCCAGAGCAGCTCGGCTTCCCATCCTGCCAGCGAGTCCTTCTCTGCCACAGGGAGCAGATCAGAGAGGCTTGTCCTCAGCAGCTCTGGGGCAGGGACAGGGTGGCGGTGATGACCCAGAGCTGGGCTTGGGAGGTGGGTGGCCAGAGACAGGTTGGATGCGCGGGTGGCCGGTGGCTGCGAGCATGGCTGCCCGCGGGTGCTTTGCTGGGCAGGAGGCACAGCCAAGGCAAGCAATGAGCCCGCCTGGTCGTGCTTGGATTTCACAGCACAGCCCT
>NW_010433542.1:0-209 GCF_000710305.1 Buceros rhinoceros silvestris | reverse complement strand
TATCTCACCCAAGACCAGGCGGGAGGGCCTGGGCACCCCTTCCACTCTGCTCCTCAAGTACCTGCTGCTCCCCATCTGTCCTCAGCACAGTCCCAGAATGTCCCTTACAGCACACACTGGGAGACCCTTCTGGTTTGCACTGGAGGGTGGCTCCTCACCCTTCTCCCCAGCCCAGTGCTCCCTTGGCATCCCACCCCACTCTCAGCCTG
>NW_010433541.1:24007-25478 GCF_000710305.1 Buceros rhinoceros silvestris | reverse complement strand
ACCCTCCCCCGCTTATTTTTTAAGATTCACTCCATAAATAGGGTTTTTCATTCTTCTGGTTGGTTGAAAATTGTGTGAGATAGTTTTTCTTTTTTTAATCTGATCTATTTTAAAAGATCTTTCCTATATTCAAAACCAAGATTTTATAGTATAGTTCTGCCCGAAGTTTGCCCTTGTTTGTGTTATTGTCATTCTAATCACAAAGTAGATGATAAACCAACTCAGTTCTACACAGTAATTTCTTTCACCCAGCTAGCTCCCAAGATGAGCTCTAGGGAATTTACAAAATCAACACGATTTTCCATTTCAACAGAACAACAGGATTGTTACATAGAGTGAAATATTTTGGGTTTAGCTGACTAAAATAATGCATATTACATCTGAAATCCCAAATCACTTCTATTAGTTTTCTGGGGTATAGGGGAAATTGCCCAGGATTTCAGTGTTCTGATTTTCTACTGACTACAAGTAGAGATCTAGCTATTTCTGAAAAGATAGGACATCAAAGCATGAGTAACAAATCCTAAAGTAACACATATTTAAGTAGAATTCATTTAGAAACTGCAAAGAGAAAAAATTTAATTTTTCAAGGAAACTGGGATAGAGATTATTCTAAAGACTTTTTCATTTTTGTCATGGAATTTTAGAAATACTAGGAAGAAATGAAGAAAGCGCCTTGATTTTCAAATTCTAACTACTTTTTATTATTGATCGACTCTCTTCTTTGGAAAGATAGTCCACGTCTGCTGACACTGACACTGCTACTGTGCTTTGTCTGGAGAAGAGTGGAGTTACTCACTTTGCAAGATTAAAAGCGCCTCTACTAGGCTGAGAGACTGCTAGGTATTAAGTACTTTTGTGCCTACATAACCCAACCACTGCATTGCCGTTTTAGATGGATCACCCTTCACTACATTTTCTTTGCATTAAACAATGATAAGCATCTTAGAATGTACCTTGTATTTTTTGACTACTACTTCAACACTGTCATTTCCATGGAGATAGGATGATTAGCTCATTGCATTGACTTACTTTGCCCTGATTTTGTTTTGCCCTTTTTTGCAATACCCTAAATATTTAATAATTTCCCAGGTAAAGAATTCTCCATTCCAAATACTTAGTTTCACAGATTTCCCTATAATTTCTGTCTGCATTGAACCAGCTCTTGTAAAAAAGGCATCTAAGCTTAAATTAGATTTTAAGCAGAAGCAAATCTGCCAAAATACTAGTGAAACAGTTCCAAAGTATGATTTGGGATACTAGTGTCATATTTAGTTTCATTTTGCAGTTGCAACTGGTTCAAAGTTTGCTTTTTTCAGTCTTCTGGGCCCACACTTGCTCTCCTCAGATTGCACAAGATAACAAATAATCTCCCTGAGGTCTGTTTCAGCCAGTTTTCTAAGTCCCATAGGGCAAATTTCATCAGGATTTGTTGATCAAAAGCAATCTAACTGTCTTCTCTACCCTTTTC
>NW_010433541.1:0-23858 GCF_000710305.1 Buceros rhinoceros silvestris | reverse complement strand
TCCCTATTCTAACCTGAGATCCCGTTCCCTATTAAATGTAATATGTGCATGATTGCCACTAACCTTATTGAAGAAGAGAACAAAACAGGAATTAAACATTTCAGCTTTCATAATTAACCTGGCACCTTTTCTTCTTCTTACTACTGATCTTATTACTGATTGATTATGGCTCACTTGTCTCTGTTCATTCCATATAGTGCCCTTTTTCCTCTTATCCTCACATACCTCTGCTCTTCTTTCATACTCATTCTTAATATTCTGCTTAGTTTTCACTTTCCTACAGTGCCACTCTTAGGTTTGTAACAATTGAAGAATCTGTGATTTTAGCCAGCCAGGCTACATCTATGCTTTCCATTCTCCCTTCACAGTGAGATAACTCATACCTGAGTCCTTACCATTTCTCAGGAAATTCTTGGCTCTCCTTACCTGTTCTTTTTTTTTTTAATCATTGGCTCTTGTGTCTTTTGAGACTTTATGAAGGCCTCTGAATGTGTGAAGTCTGCCTCTTGAATTTCACTAGTATTTTTGCTATTTCCCTTCCTTTGTAAAGATCATGAACTCTTACAAACTCACAGTGATTTTTATCTAAGCTGTCTACCATTTTTTTTAATTCTCAGCTAGTCCTTCCTTACTCAAATTCTTCCCTCTCACTGCTTCCAGCACACCCAGAATGAGCAACTCTCCATGCCATGCTGCTTTGTTTTCCCAGGGAAAAGATCGGTGATTATAATCCTACAAGCAGACTCCGTCCTTTTGATGCACAGTTTGCATAAAGCTTCATGCTTTTTGATAATCTATTCATGGTTATCTGCCTCCTCCTTCACTGTACTTCCCAAGCTTATTCTCCTTTCCACTGCTAACCCTATTTCATCAGGCTTACCCTGTGATTTCAAACCACCTTTCCTCACTTTCACCACATGTTCTTAGTGACAAGCTTGTATTCCTTCTAGGAACTTTTCGGCATATGAATTACCCCGTTAAGTCTTTATTATGCTAGAAAAATCAGATTTTTTATAATGTTGGAAATGTATCTTTTTTTTTTCTGTATATTCCTGAAGTGGTCTATTCACACACAAAGTTTTCAGCTACTGAACCACTATGCTTTCTTTTGTTTCTCTTCTGATCCTGTCATCATAAGTGACCAATAGGCTCTTCTTAAAAGTCTTATTCATTTTGTCCTAAAAGAACCCCAGTAGGGTTAGCAAAGCCTATGTACAATGACACATTTCATGTTTTTCAATGGTGGACTGGATCGCTACCACTAGGATGTAGAACACCACACTGAGAAAATCAAGGTCTTTGTTGCCATCTTTCCACCATGCATTAACTTTCAGACAACATTGGTACTTTTTCGATCATTTATCTATGACTGGAAAGATTATGAGAGCAGATCATAAAGCCAAATTCTTTTATCTCTTTTTTCCAAGACTTTTGATCTCTTTTGGCTCTTGCCATTATCTTCATATGGGTATACAGCATGGGATAGTTAATATACCAGATTACTTTCACTGACAGATTATAGATTATTTCTCTGCCAGTTGTGCCATAATAATAAGAAAAATGTGATGGGCAGCATTTTTAGGTGAAGCATGGCTCTTCATTCTGCTTACAGTTCCCGGTGACACATCAGATGAGTCTAGTTCACAAAAATTTACTATCTTAGCATTCTAAACTTTAAGAAATGTGTTTAAAAAAGCTATTAGGATTAGATCTGAGATAAAAGCCAAGCTTGTATATAGTCATTTTCTCTCTCTCTCTCTCTCTCTTTTTTATTTCCCCTTTTTCCCAGGCTCTTTTTGTCATAGAAGCTCTTATGAATCATATTGTGATCTCTTTAGAACCAAAACTTTCAGTGCTCAAGGGGAAAAAAAAAAAAAAGACCTAGTCCCAACTGGAGCAATTCACAGCTACTGTAATGCAAATAATATGTAGCCTAGACATACAATGAACTGAGGGACTGCCAGTACTTTCTAGGCCGGCACACTTGGAAGAGGGTGGAGGGGGCAGGAAACAGTTAGGAGAGGGGAAAGGCAGAGCTCAACCAGGCCAAGCTGAGGTGGATCTACAGTTTTGACTGCCTCAGCCCTGCTCAGGGCTGTCTTTGTGCACATGTTGGGATGTGGCAGCTGATTGAGGCCAGCCAAGAGGACTGTTTCCACACTCCCTAAGATTCTGTCTTATTAGCCTGAAAGCACCCACAGGTTAATGATAAATAACAAGGGTGTAGTAAAGAAGGTGAGTAAAAAGCTTTTACTGAACTTGGCGGTTACCAACAGCATTATCTGTGTCAGAAAAAAAAAAGCAGCATAGCTGTCTGAAGCACCTCACAGTTGCTCGAAAGATGAAGAAAAATATTTACTTGGGCTCTCCACTGGGTTTCATTCACTTCTACAAGCTTGCATACACACACAAGACCCAGCTGTGTTCTTTTTAAATTTAAAGCAAAAATCAGTTTATTGAGTCATCAGCTAGAAGAGACATGAACTCTTTCAGTCAGTAGGAGCAGAACAGATTTTCCGCAGGATTCTTTGAAAGCCTCCTTCGTCTGGGCTGAACCCTCACATCTGGCAGGAGCTCACTTCTGCTGACTCCAAGACCCACATCCAGGACATGAATATTCATTGTGTTACTCATGCTGCGTTCCTTTCCCTCTGATGTATTTGACTCCCAGCACCAGGGAGACACTCCAGAGCAGCTGTGGAGCTTTTGACAGCTCTTACTAGTTGGGCTAAGCAGGAAATAATTTTCCTGTCCCATGAAACTTTCCAGAATGAGGCTTTTTAAAAGAATTTTTCTTTTTTTTTTTCATTTTGTTTTTCCTATTCCACTTTAGGACAAAATCACAACTAACTGCAGGTTTTCAGTGAAGAAATAACCCTTACTCTCTCCAAACCAAACTACAACAAATCAAGCCAAGTAAATAATCCCCAAATCAAGAAGAAAGGCAAATTCAGGTGATTCAGAACACAGATGTCAACTGGGATTTTTTACACCCAGAAAGAACACTCTGGCATTTCAGCAAACTTTATTTCAGTCTGTTGTGTATCCTCCCTTCATTCCCCACTTGACATTCCAGCTTGAATCTGAGAGCTAGTTTTCCCAGTAAAGCCTGAAACTGCTGCATTTTTCAGATTCTAAAAAGTACACCATTTTTATATTTTTACACATACACACATGTAAATTCCTGCCTAGCTTTATTTGAGCTCTTTAAGAACACATGAGAAAATCTGGGCAAGAACTACCAATCTAGCAAGTACTTTGAAGAGCTTTACTACACAAAGAGGAAGAAACAACTCCACTTGCTGGTGGGGAAAATTCCCTCATCTGTTGGAACATTTCCCATGGTTACTTTCTTCGTTTCTCAAGAGAAACACAACTTGAAATACAATGATTGATATGATTCCTATGGGCTCTTTGTAAGATAAGTCGTTACTTTCAAAAATAGGGTGTATGGTTCCCACAGTTGTCTACCGGAGCTTACAATAAGTGGGGGAAAGATGGCATCGTTTGGCTTCCCCTTGGTAATTAAAGGAAACGTGGGATCCGCCTAAACACCCTCTGTGCGTGTAGGCAGGACCCAGGTTACCGTGCAATCTCTGCTTAGTGCAAGACCACCACCTTGCAGCACCAACACAACTAGCTGACCTGGCTGTCAGCCTTAACGAAGCCAGGAAAGTGAGGCCTATGAGAGGCTAGCTGTTCAGCCTGTGACAGGTTTTAAATACTCCAAATGAATAAATAACACCACTTTTGAAATAACTAATGGATTGCTAGTATTATTACTAAGCACGCAGACTAGAGTAAAATGAAGACAATTCTGTAAGACAAAGGGCCAATTCACTCTAAGACATAAAGAAAACCACCTCTAAAATCTCGTTGCCCAAAGGAGAAGCTATTAATATGGGATAACAGGCAAAACTGCTGGGGTGAAGAACCTATTAAATACAACATTATGCATGTAACTGTTCACACACCCCCTCCCCCCCTCAAAAAAAACCCCAACCAAACAAAAAAGCAGAAATCCTCACTAGCTTAGTCATTGCCAGGTTAATGTTTACAATTAGAAGAGGTGAATTTAGTATTAAAAGAGGTGTTTTCTACAAAAGGATCACTGTATCCAGGACATAAATCTATCTTCCATCAGAAAAGACATTTCCTGTTAAAACAACCCATAAACTCTCATATAGATATTTGACTTAGTCAAATATTTTGTATGACACTGAGATATTTGACATTAAGATATTTGTGTATAACTTGAGCTTTAAAGTACATTTTAATATCTCATTAAAATTCTACTTGGAAAACATATGGCATTTAAAAATTCATTTGTTATTTTGATTGATAGTGTTTCAGTGAGCACCGTTCGAGCTTAAAACCAAAATATAATCTTAGACCTAATGAAGCAGACTGTGCAGGCTGAACTTTTTACAGCTTCCCACAAACTGCCTCAGTATTTTTTGGCAGCGATTTTGTGAAACCCACCACAAGGGACAAATCAAACACACTTTTAAAGTATGTACCCTGATAACAATTATGATTATATGTGTGAGAAATAAAATAGATATTAAATGATTGATAACATTAAATAATGGATTATTAATATATTAAATAATTGATGGGAGAAATGGAAATACGCTATATAAGGAGAAATGTTTCCATTCTAGCTGCGACTGCAGAAGCATTAACCAATGCTTTATGAGTGATGTAGACTCAAAAACAAGTTGCGCGAACAGTGCATGAAACATGCATGTCAGCAATGTACCACCAAGTGGTGGATGAAAGAGAATAAAGAGGTCTTAAAGCCGTTGTCTGATAATGCACTTGAAAAAAAGCAAAAGAAATCTCATAATCAACAGCAGCTGAACTTCCTGAACTCTTTTGTGGGTCCTGCATCCTGTAAGTATTTTTGTGAAAAGAGCCTCCTTAGCATTTTAAAAAGCTAGAGTTTCCAGTTGCCAAGATTTCCATTACAGGTGATGTCCAGACAGCAACAGACCTTGTCTCATCCAGACACCTATCTCAGAATACCCCTCTAGAGGTGATGTTTTTGGTTATCGGACAAACCCAAATGCTCAGTTTAGACCAAACAACAGGATTTTAAATGGCTGCTACTGGCTGAAACAAATATTTTCCCCAGATTGTAGACGTGCAGACCCAGAGTTGGAGTGAGTATAGGAGAATTCAGCCTGCCTGTTCTTACCACTGATGCTTCAGGAGCTTCTCCTCAGGACCATTCAAGTATGTCCAGCAGGCATGTGACTCAGAAATTTTTGTTCCACCTCTGAAATGCTTCTTTTTGAACTGCACCTCTCTCTCTCCTTTCTTTTTTTTCTTTTTTCTTTTTTTTCTTTTTTTAATTCTCAGTAAGTTTGGATACCATTAAAGTAGATCAGTAGAGAAAAGAAACTTACCAAACCCTCTCTCCCAGTACTTAGACTTGCAAGAGGTGATTTATCTTAGAGGTAAGTTCAGATGTAAATGCCTGGGCCAGACTGATGTGTACAGCAATCTTTCAGACAGAACCTGGCCCTACTGTTTGGGTCTTACAACACAGTTTGCATCCTTAATTCACAGAATATCGGATAATTTCTTGAATTGCTTTTAGATTGAGTTTTATGACTATGGCATTTTTGCCCTGTCTCCAAGGTCAAATAAGGAGCTACTCTTGCACCTTAGCAGATTAACAAGGTCTCTTCTTCCCTAGAAAGTAAGCAAATACAGAGGCTAGCTCAGTGAAACCATGACTGGACTGGGCTCTTTGTATCTCAAAGCCTGCCAGTCTGAGAGATGCTGGGGATGAAGGGGGCAGAACATGACCATCCATGCTTGCTCTCTTGGGCCATGCCATGCTCCTGAAAAGGACAGGTCATTCCATGTAAGATACTGATAACCTCTTGAACAAGTTTTCTTAAGTATATACACGTAATAATTCAGATGCAAAAATGTATCATGTCTATATTATTTCCACAATATTCCCCACAGAGACCAGATGTTCTGACTGGATAGTGATGATAATCATCATGATGATTGCCATGGCAGGGATTGCTGAGAGACTTGTTATTGCAAAGCAGAGAAGTTCACAATAACTAACCACACCCCTCTCTGACAGCATTCATTGAGTACGTAGTACACCACAGGCTAAATTTATACTTTCTTCAAGTTGGTTTTTAGCTGTTTTTTTCTCCCCCAGCTTAAAGCCATTGTATGTCTCATCTGAGGTTTTGATCTGTTCTCACCAGAAATACCACACGATTATAGGAGTCTACGTGTTATTAAGATGGGCCACACAAAGTTCAGGGCAGCACATTTATGACTGAGCATGGTTTATACAAAACTCTCAGGCTCTCCAACATGGCATTTTCCCCCTCTTCCTCCCAGCCAAGATCAGGCTTAGCTCACATTTCTTTTTAGAAAGCAGAACTTGGAGCCAGGTATTTTACCACAAACATTTGCAGGCTCACAATCCAAGCAGTCATAACTGAATGCTGTCTCTCACATGGAAAACAAATTCTGTACATGCTGTACATTCTTCAGTGCAAAATAAAATCCAGATGGCCTTTATTTTACAAAAAAATAAAAAAAAAAATGGGGCAAACAGATGAAGAGACAGAAGTCCTTTCTTACTCACATCTATCTCTAAACCTCGCCCAAATAGAGGAACCAACAGAAAGATCTTGTGACTGCCCAAAGGCAGGCAGTTACTGATTTATGAGATAACAACACAAGAAGAAACATATTCTTTTTAAAATTAAAAGGATATTAGCAGATAAAAATCATGTAAGTATAGGTGTTTATCATTTTGCAGTCCAACAGAGTCAGTCTTTAAAACAGAGCTGGCCAGCCTGAGACGTGAAAAAGTCAGGTCTGATGAAGAACAGAGGTTGCTATTGCAGAACACTGAAAATGGAACAAGATCACTTTAAGTGGAAAATACAGACAGTCTGTTCTTGTTAAAGGCCAAGGTGGAACACTCCAGGGCTATCCAGATCCTTTCTCAATTTGATTCAAACCAAAATTTAAACAAATTTCCACTTCATTTTGTGTTGGAGGGGAAACTGCTAATTCATGGTCAATTGACGTCTCCCTTCAGCCACAGCATCCTAAAACCAAGAAGAAATAACAAAAGTTTCCAGTAACAGGTTAAAATCAATTTAAATTTTTCAGAAAAATCACTCATTCATTTGCATAAATAATGAAGACCAACATTTTAATTTTTCATCAATAGTACACAGATAACTTTTCTGAATTGTTTTGAATGTTTTAGTTTAGGTAACTTTATAGCTATTGTGTACTGCTGAGACTATCTCCTTCTTTATCTACCTTCTCCTGTTTTGCTTTTAAAAATGAGACAAGTAGAGAAAAGCTAAGAAAATATATACTTTAGCCAAGAGAACATTTTTTGTCTTTTAAATTCATTTAAAAAGTTAGAACAAGGATTGAGAGGTTTTGCATTTTAAAAGTGCATTTTTCAACAATACAGCACTCCTCTCCCCCACTCCTCCTCAGTTATGGTAGAAAGATTTTAATCCAAATCTATTAACAGCTTTGAAGCTGAGCCATGTGGTCAGTCTTCAGAAATTAACTTTAATTAAGTAGAAGTAATAAAAATTTCATTTAGGTGGGATGGGAGAAAAAGGAAGGGGTCTGTGTGTTCCAGTGTGACAGGTGAATCACAGATTTAGGAAACTGCCATGGATCCTGATTGTTGTTTTGCAGCCTGCCACATCCTTTCAGTCATCATGACTTTGCCTGAGCTGAAGCAGAGATACAAAAACAACAACAAAGAAGTAACAATTTCAAAACCAATGCACTGTGCAGTTGAGAGCACGTAATACTGCCCTTCCTTTACAATAAGATCATTATACACTGAGCACATAGTGCCAGCAAATTAGAATCATCTGTACATTTAAATATTTACATACTTTGTAATTTTCTGTACAGCAGAACATAGCGCTATGGAGTTAAGGAGGGCTGATCACCATGCCTGTAGTCTATAGATATGAAATACCTGAAACTAATACCTGAAATATGAATGAATTGCTGGCATTAATGAGGAAGGAAGATAATGAGATAATATTTATGTTTTTATCTAGCACAACCTTCTTTCGGTACTGCTCAGGGTGACTCATCCTGTAACACAGGTCGGAGCTCCAGTCATCAAAAATACATTAAACAATTCAACTTAATTACAAGTGTAAACTGTGATTAAATAAGTGCTAGTAGTTCCCAGCTTACTCTAAGAAAGACACACAGAAAAATCAACAATGTAAAATACAATGAATAGTATTTGAAGTGCTATTAAGAGAAATATTAGATATTTTTTCCCTGGTTCTTCATGAAAAATGTTTCTGTCTTTGCAGTTGTATGTTTAAATACAGTGCTTCATCATACTGTCTTCTGTTCTGTTCTTTATTACAGAGATATGTACATTTTTCCATGAGCTTTTATTGTTTTGAAAGCTGATTTCTCTGTCTCTACAGTGAAACGATTAGTGACCAAAATGGGCTTCTGGTTGGGTAAATATCTTAGATCTTACAGCCAGATGTAAAACATAAATACCAATTGTTTTCAGAAATGCTAATACCGAAAAAAGCACTACTGCATGAATCAGTTTAACACCAGGCATTTTAAAGCCTCACGTCCATCACATATGTGTGTCTTCAGAACTTTGGAAGAACAGCAGTTCAGAAACCTGACAGCAGATAAACCTGACAGCGGATAAACTACAGGCAGTCCTCCAACTCTTAGATTAACAATTGTCTCGCCCTCAGACATTGTTGAAACAGTAATATGACTACTACAGAGACAGCGGTGCCGGTGTGAGCTTAAAAGCTATCCATCTTTTGGACCTCACATCTTACAGAGGTCCACCTCAGCCCCTGGGCCCCTGGATTCGATAGGAACAGACAAATCCGTACCTCACCCTGCAATCTTTATTAGCTCTCCTTACCTGAGGGAGACGGCTGGTTCCCAGCTAGCTAGCAGTATATTGTGAACACTATAAGCTGTGTATCCTTGTGAGAGAATTGCTTTCCTTTCAGCTTTTCCTCAGAGTTCATGAAGGGCACAACAGTGTTCCAGGCACTAAAATAAGGGAGAGCTGCCATCCCTTTTTTGATGAGTTAACATATTGTTTGATTTAATTCATTGGAGTTTTATTGCTACGTTCAACAGAAAATACAAGTTTAGAAGACTTTATTTTCCTCCAAAATTGCCTAACTGAAACACAGAATCACCACCCCCTGTAAAAAAACCTGAAACAAACGAGCCCACCAAACCCAACAGATTGTGACAATTTCTAAATTTTCCTAACCTTCTTCCTGATGATTTGTGAGACAAGGTGACAAACGTACTGTTCTGTACAAACCCCATTTTTAAGCTTGTATACATATATGTATACAAGCACATATAAAAATACACATGTATATACATGCGTATACGTATGTATAAAAACCACCCACATTTCACCAAATAAAGCCTCTTAATCTTTGATTGCTCCACTGATCAGTCATTTGGATTCACAGCACAGCCCGTTGTGGCAAGGTGCTGTGTTCCTATAGCTCAGCTCTCAGTGGGTGGCTCTCCTCCAGAACTGGAAAGGAAGACCTGCAACGAAAGAGAGATGTCCAGCCAGAGCCTCATGCAGTCTGGGGATGTTTCCCTCTTCTCCCACAAAACTGTGCTGCTTTGTACTCTGCTGGCAGGCTCCTGCCCCTGCATCCATGTCACTGCCCTCCATCAAATGCTAGTGTAGGAAGCCTGGGATCCCGCTGGTAGCTCCAGGGCAGGTACAGAAGAAATGGAGAGCTCAGGGGACAAGGACCAATGTTTACTACAGAACTGAGACACTTCTTGCCTGAGGGAAACAGCACAAATGCCATCAAACAGCTAGAAATAGTTGCTTTTATTTGGGTCAGAGGTTGACTATCTCTAAATTGGCTGCTGTGAAGGAGAAAATAAAACCAAGATCTGTGAGTCACAGGTTTCTGAGGGAAGGGACGTTGTAAGGGACTGTAACGAATTCCTCCCTGCTGGCAACATCTTCCAAACTACTCCTGGGCTGTAGTTTGATGAAGTCAACGAACACTGAATTCCATGTTCAGATACTTATTTAGCCAATATTAGCAAACCAGCGTAAGCTCAAACAATCATTGCCCTGTTTTGTATGCTCAGGCATGAGAGAACGTAGGAGCAAACAGCACTGAAATGATCTGATTTCATACTCCTTAATTACTTTGCCAGCTACGTGCTCTCAGAGACCTCTCACATGCACTCAGCATTGTACTAGGAATTTTCACTCAGGGTCAGATCTTTAAAAATGAAGAAAGTTGGACAACTATGAACTATGAACTATGCAGGTAATTCTTAAATGTCCTGTTGAAGCTATGTTGCTGCTAAAAACTAGTGACTTTATTCAATCGCATTTGCACAATTTTTTCTTTTTTCTGACTATATCATTAAAATTCTTCTTCTCCCAAGAAGTTTTAGAAGAATTAGATTACAGAAAATAAACATTACATTGAGTACAACTACATGAGTACAACTACATGAGTACAATTACATGAGTACAACTGGAGCAAATCTCGTTTTACGTAAGCCAGAAGCTCACTTGTATGTTTAGTAAGTAGTTGTGTGTTTGGTTTTTTTTTTCGTATCTTTATATTACACATTCTATTCCTATGTACCCAAACTCTGTTTTCAGTAACATTGTTTATTCGTATTCCACACAAGTCCATCTATTTCTGCTCCAGCTTGTTTTGTTGAACATAGTATTCCAGACAAGGACACACCATTGATTTATAGAGTATTATCATTCATTTGATAACATTTCTGTACCTTTGTTTGTGTAAGTATTGAAAGTCAATTGCTTTTTTTAAGGAGTTATGTCTTCCACACGCATATTTACTGGAGTATCCGTTCTGACTGATAAGATACCTTTGTGAATAAATAGAATTATTTTGGATTTTTGACATTTGTATGAATACTTCTTAGCATTCCTTCTTCAATCTTCTATTTATCAATCCTGAAAAAGTAGTTTGATGACACATTTGTCAACAGTATTAGATTTCTCTAGCATTCTACAAAGAAATTTGTGTTGTCTGACAAAGGTATTATTTGACATCACAGGGAGAAGTTTTTCCATGCAAATTTTTTCTTTTTCTTTTTCTTTTTTTTTTTTTTAATTAGCTTACATTTCAGTGACTAATTATGTTTTAAGAAACCAGGCAAGAGTTTAGAAAGTTTGGCCCCCTAAGTTTTGTGATTAAATTCAGATTCATAAGATCCCCATCTAAAGGTCAGTGAAATAAATATGAGGCTTTTTAATTTTTTTTTTTAATTTTGCTTCAGTAAACATCACATGGGGCCTTGAGACAATGAAGTTCTTATCTGTGGTAAAAATCTGTACTTTTATATCTAAATATTCTGTGAGAAAGCAGAGAGCCAGCAGGATTAATTAAGTCTTTTTTCATCATCTCCAATGTAACTGGAACTGTCTTTTGGAAATAATTTTGGAAATTATTTTGAAAATCCCACCTAATAATAGTAAAGGTTTAACAACATTGCAGTAAACTGAGCAAGGTATTGTACTTCATTCAGTTTCACCTATTGTACCCAGAAACAAACAGGCTATATTTAAAACTATGTAGAAACTTTTGTTAAAACTGACTATTCACCTACTCTACCTAACAATGAAGGACTATTTTTACTGTGTTTCTTGAGTCTTACTGCATGACATTCTTCAATGAATCCTGGCGAAGGGACAGAATGGGCCAAAAGATAATAGTCTGTTGGGAAGACTTACCTGGGAAAGCAATTGTGTTACTCTAGGCAAATCACTTCTCATCTCTGTATAATTATTTTCCTTCCTATCTGTGGTCTACTTCATTAGACTGTAATTTTTTTAGGCATTTAGGTGATACCCACTTCACTGCACATTAGCCTTCTAAGACTAAGAAACCTTTTTCAGTTGGTTATACAGAGTCCCTGTAGATTTAATGGAGAGAGTGTGAGAGAGAGAGATGCTTTCAAAGGATGATTCATCTTCCTTGTCTAAGACTCAAATAACATGAATTGCTCCCTGGACATTCTTCTCTCTCACTGCCCCTTCCTGTTGACAACAATTTAAATCAGATATTAAACTATATATAAAGTTAGATGAGATGACTCAAGCATTTGTGATTGTGGCACATTACCTGCCATCTTATCACAGCCACGATTTCCAGATATGACATATATTGGGCCAAAATGAAGGCCTGATGTAGATTGTATGTTTTTATAGTGAAAAGGTTATAGAGATATTAAGACTTCAGGGCAGTCCTACAGCCTGTGTTAGGTAGAATGTAAGGTTGGATGGATGCAGTAGTTATTTCCTCATTTATTTATCATGTGGAGTGGGGAGGTGATGACTATTGGCAATATTGGCTTAGTCTAACTCGCTAAGGTATTTTATAACGAAATATCTCAGGGGCCCCAGAATGAGACTCTAATGAACTTGTGAGCTTTATAAACAACATGTCTTTTTAGGAGCATCAAAGGATCTCTGCTGACCTGCCTATTTAGCAGATAGTAGCCCTGCCTGTGGCTGCTGAGTTGCTGGTCTGTCTGTGTGGTAGGGACAGCTTTTTAATTGTTTCTAAGTTGAGCGACAGTGTGAGACAGCCTTTCATTATTCCTGTTTGACTGGCTAGAAGTGCTTTTATAAAGCTCAATGTACGGTTTCTTCCTGCTCAGCTTGGTGTTTAGGCCAGCTCCCTGGTCATCCCTCCTATGCCATGGGGCTTCAGGAAGAACTGACAGGCCTACTTCTATTCATGTTAACTCGAAGCTGAGTTTGTTGTAAAAGTGTTTTATCTGAATCAGCTTTAATATAGTTTTATAGCCCCTTAGTGCCACTCTGAAGCTGCAGAAAGCTTAGACCAAAAATCTAGCCTGTAATTCCAGGTGTTTTTTATAACACTGCATCAAAATGGAGGGTGTTTATCCAACTCCTATGTTCTTTAATTTCTCTCAAGGTCTCACCAGAGCTTTCTAACCCAAGGAGATGGATTTTCAGCTAACATTTCCCGCAAACATCTCCCTAAAAGTGGTAACAGTACTCAATCTTTAATAGTATTACCACAAGAAACATATTTTAGATAATTAGTAAATTACAAAAGTGGGGTTATAGGTGCCTAAAGACTGTTCAGTTCCAAGCTGGCAGCTCTGCTGCAGTGCCTGACTTCACTCTGTAAAGGTATTTTCCCCTGCAACTGATTTAACGCTGACCTCAGCCCTGCTGGACCGTGTGGAGCAGTGAGAAAGTGAGTTGTGTCAAGGCACTGCAGGATTTTCACCCATCCTTATCCAACTGCTGTTAGGGCCAAGAACCTCTACATCTCTCTGTATGAAAATACATGTTCTGGGGAATTTTCTAAGAGTCCTGGAGTGTGTCTTACTCTATTTACGTACCTACACACATGTGTAAAGTATGGCACTACATAAGCCTTGGTACCTACATGTTGCAATTGCCTTTTTAGTGAATTCAGAATCACAACTGAAAAATGACACTTCTCACACTTCTGCATCTGAGCAGTCTGAGCATCCTCGAACACTTCTGTCATCAGTCATCTTACGAGATATCTGAGTTCAGCTGTTGCACACTTTCGTTTTCACTTAGGGAAAAATCTGTCTTGTGAAATAATTGTCAAATGTTCTTGAAAAAACATGAAAAAGAACAATTAAATATTCATGATTCATATGCTAAAATTCACATTTTGGTATGGACTGTGAATGTTGATTTCTGAAATGCTCACGGCAGCAAACAGAAAGAGGAGCTTATCTTCAGAGGAGATGTTATAAAGTTAAAGAACCTGACATAGCAGTTCTACCTTTGTTCCTCGCTCTATAACTCTGCTAGGTGGGTTATTGCCTCTTGTGTCTTTTCTGCCCTATAGTATTTAACCTCATTTTAGAGGACAGCTGTATTTCATCACTCGTGCTATACGAGGAGGTCATTAGGCAAGAACCTCTTTCTCTTTGAAATGTTTTAAATCTGTTAATTATTTTCTAAAGGATCTTGAGCACATTCTAATTCACAGTTAAATACATAAATTTGAATACATGTATTATGATTTATTCTTTCACTTGCCTACAACAGGATCCAAATACGAAATGAGATGCTTTGTTAAAATGCAATTTAATATAGTGTTGAGTTCCAGAGAAACAGAGTTCACAAGACAACGGCAACTAGTTGAAAGTGAGGATATTTACCCAACATATTATCTCTTAGCAGAGGTAACTGATCTTTCCTAAAAGAATCTATGGTCAGATAGGGGATATGATAAAATTTTCATTTTCAGCTTAGCTACCATAAAAACAAATTCTGTTTCGTCTACATCACAAAATCTCCAAATGAAGAAAACTCACAACTAGTGTATCCCTCAGGTAGATCAGCAGAAACATAAGCTTCTATTTACAAAAGTTGTATTTGAGTGCTTCTATCTCTGAAAGTTGCAGCGACTGTCAAAGTTGGTCTCTAGGCACCATTATGACCTATTTATTCTTTGTATATCACAGCATGTTTTTTTAAAGTGAGAAACAATCTTCACAAGGTATGAAAATAATAATCTTCAAACATATTCTGTGAATTCACATGCATAGGGACAGATTTTTTCTCATTCACGCCCATAACTTCTGCTAAACGCTGACATTTGTATTTACACATGATACATAAAAAAACTTAAATATCTTTTTTGATTTAAATAATAGAACAACACCTTCATGTAAAATTTTTAATGTAATTTTTAGATTCCAGTACACAAGATTCCAGTAGATTTAGATTCCAGTAGAGTACACAACACCACCACATTTAACTAACTCATCCGTTTACCAAATCATGCATGTTTAGATATTATTAGGAGGTGCTGCTTCTTTTTTCTAAACTAACAGACCAAATTTCCATTTTGATTAAATTGATAAAGCTCCAGCAAGTCAATAGAGCAACGCTATCTAATATCAACAGGATCTAACCCAGAGCATAAAGACAGTTTTCTTTGTCAAAAGAGTTCATTATTATTCGATAGCCAGATTTTGGGAAGATAGAAAATACCAAGACCAATCTCACGTCATCTTCCATTGACTAAGCATCTACGTGTTCTAATTCTGACCATACAGATTACAAAGGCTATCTACCAGTCCTGTGACAGTACGATGTGATGATTTCCTAAGTATTAGGCGTCTGGTGTTGATCCTTAAGCTCCTCAGAAATGATGTTAGGGATTGAGTAGTTCTGGAAGGTTGAACCAAAGCCATATTGTAATTCCATGGAGTTGGGACTTCCCTTTTGCTCATTTTTAGTTTCCTGTAATAAGCCATTTATTTCCTCAACCAACTGTCTTGTTTGAATGCTAACCACCAAGAGCTGTAACTGCACTGCCTACCTAAGACTTGAACCCCAAAGCTCTCTGGATTCTTATCTGGACCCTGGCACTGACTTTGTGCTTTTCCATAAGTCTTATGTCTATTTTAGGGTTTTTTTTTAGTTTTTTTTTGTTTGTTTGTTTGTTTTTAAATTTTTTTTTATTTTTTACAGATATAAGATCTGTATTTTAAATAATGCAGATATCTGTATTATAAATAATCCCTCCTTCTCTCGGGGAATTAGGCATTTATTTTGCCCTGTTGTTGCCTAGGGGTGGCCTCGAGGACTTGAGTCACTGAGCCCTCAAGCAGAATCCAGCCCAGGTGTCTCTGGGAGGGATACACAATACCAACAAGGAGCCTATATGAGCAAGAAATCCTGAGGACAGGAACAGATCTCGAATTTATTTTGCATTTTTGAAAGATTCCTACATTCTCTTGGGATTTTGATTTGGGGTATGAATAAACTGAGCCATTATTTTAGGATTAAGAAGAAAGAGTTTTCTAAGAACTCAGATGATAAATCATCTGAGCTTTGTCAGGACTTGCATGAATATGTTCAACCCCCCAAGTTATAGAAGTATAGGTATTTACAAAGCTTAATGTGGTGCACACTTCAGAGATGTGGGTATTTAAGTGCTGTGAGCACTGGCAGCAATTTAAGGAAGGCTTTGAGAACTTAAATTTTAATCCTACACTTAAGTTCTTAGGTCTTTTGTAGCACTTGTCTTACATGGCTAGCCACAAGAAAGTTGTGACCCTTTGTGTTTAAGAAGTTATGTTGCTCCTTTCTGTACAATTGTAAGTCTGAATCCAGAAGGGCTGATGGCCGCTAGCCATACACAGCAAGAGAGGGCTCAGGGGATTTACCATAATGAAAACTATACCTGTAGCAGCTTGTTCCATCGCTTAATGGATGGACCACTTGCACTTGTGCATGTTTGAATATATTATCCTCTGCACTCTTTTTAGTTCTGCATTTTGCTTTTCCCTATTTGTACTCATTTTTTTAATCTTCAAGCTTCTGGACATCTTTTCAATAATTTTATTTTGAAGAACTTGGTAACAAAGAATAAAAACTTGGTATAACTGAAGTTGCAGAACTTCTGGCTCTGTGATTAGCATATTAATGATCTGCTTTGTTGCTGTCACTCCAGAAGTGGTTCACAGTCATGTCTGCAAAGCCAGTGTGCCCATCTGTCTGTACAGACACACGAGTGCAACTCTGGCATATACGGAATAGCTACACTACCCAAGAACACAGTGCTGCTTGTTTGCATGTTTTTTGCAGAGTAGCAATAACTCAGCAGTAACTTTCAGAACATTTTGCCTTTTTTCATGTTACAAAATGGCTCCAATTATTCTATATATTTTTATGAAACAAAAAAATTCTGGAAAATGCTTGCCTTACCAGCATTTAAATTAGTTATATTGCAAACCTCTTGATACAGCTATATAATTATCACTAGCCTGTTTGCTGTTTATGAGGCTTCTGGTTTTTTTTTTATATGTAAATAATGATAGCAAGCACTAAGACATGAACAGACATTTCAGTTTTGCTATTTAATCATCTGTCAAACTCCAACTGATCAATAACAAGAGTTATATTTAAAAACACTTATTTATAATAACTTGTCTATAGTTATCTTGCTATATTAATTTTCTTGTTTTAGAAGAAGATGTAATAATTTTATATATGGAACATCATCTCACATTTTATGAAGTGTGATAAAAGGAAATCTCTCTATCCGTCTTTAAAGGATAAAATGATGATATGACATGACGTGACATGACATGAAACAAAAGAGTTGCCTAAAAGCCTTTATAACCAGGTAGGGTGGAGAATGAGACACCTAACACAAAAGACAGAGGAAATGTCAGAGCCACTGCCAGAGCTAGACCTAGAGCCAGAGCAACACACTCTGCTCACAGGGTAACAGGCTACATGTGCAAAGAAACACACCAAAAGCCAAAAGGGATTATTTGTCTCACTCCAACTATATATTCATTCTTCATATTCAGATAGCAATAAAGAGAAACATGTGGTATCATGCTATCCATTAAAGATGCATGTTCTTATCACAGAGATACAATGATTTCACCCGAGCTCTCCCAGTCAGCACAACACTAGACCTCCTTCTGCAGATTACTGACTGTAAGCTCATAGCACATGATCAGATTAGTCCCATGATGGGGACTGTGCTCAGACCTGTACAGTGTGCCAGCTACAAGCTGTTAAAAGTATACGACATTTACCTGGATTCTGCTGGTGTGCTGAAACAACCACAAGAGCAAAATGTTCTAGCCTTAGCTATGTATACACACCGGAAGTGGAAAATTCATTAGGCTCTGTGGATCAGAAGAGCATGTATAACCAAAAGAATGCTTAACAACAGTAAAAACCGATCCTGCACGTCCGATGTCCTTTTAATTCCACACCCTTAGAGCAATCACTTGTTATGCTGCTACAGTGGGTGCTTGCTATTAATGGAAACTGTTTCCTCGCTGCTAGTTTCAGTTTTGCAAAAGGATAGGGGAGAGATCTTGGTATTTCCCTTCTGTAATAAAAACAGGCTCAAGATGTACCCAGATGGGTAGTGTGATTAGTACTTCAAAGCTATGTTAGCAAGTGACACAGCATCTGCCTCTACACGCACAATTTTGCGCCAGGGTTCAGCGGAAAGTCTACACTTTAGCTTGCTCAGCTCTAGTGTTAACATTTTTCACTTTCCTATTTTGACTGTATGCTAGTAAGATTTGCATGAACCCTTTTACATTTTCTTGTTGATTTTTAGTTGCAGGATCTCTGTTTCGTTTTTAAAATTTTTTTTAAGATACAGAGACAGTAGATTTTTTTTTTCAAAGCCATTTCAACTAACAGGGCTGTATTGTGTTATTTCCACTAATAGAAAAGTCTTACCTTTATAGACTGAAACTTCCCACACTGGGTACTAAGGCTTTCAGAGTCTGGTTTTTCTCTGCAAATTCAGGCTCAGTTAAGCTTAATTTTGCATGGGAAGTAAGTCTGATATTTTTGTTTACTTGAGAACATTTTTTTCTTTGCTGAAATAAATAAAGAAGTTGCCAGACACACTTATTTCTGAATTTGAAATACTTAGGGTACATGAGTTTTTAATTTTCATAATGTTTCAACTATCAAACAAATCTTAAAATTACTTTTTACACAAATATCAAATTATATGACAAATGCTTCTAGCTATATGCAACATTTTAAGCTTACATGCATGCTAGAAATGATGTTTTAACTTTATGTTACAAGTTTTGGGAATTTGCATAAAGCCTCAAACAGTTTTTTGCATCTTTTTTCAAGTGCCTGAAAATACACAGCTGTGAGCTTGGAAATGGAAGCTGTATGTTCTTTTGATTTTCCTTTAAAACGCTCTGAAGTAAAACATTCCAGTCCTAGGATCATGTTCCTGAGTTTCTTCATCAAGTGCTTTTGGTTAGATGTGGATAATTTTAGAATTATCTTATATGTTTGTTAAAGCCATTTCATTATTTCTTCCCAGTCACAGCTACCATCTCCCTGCAATTTTGCTGTTTCCCAGCTCCGGCAAAACCCCCAATCTTAATCAGGAGGCATGACATTTCCAGTGGAATCTCTCCTTCTTCCCCTCTCCCTTCACCATGATACAAAATGATTTTTATACCCCTCTGACTTTAGTATTAATATGTGACATCCTTATTTCCTGGCTGAATACCTTCTGTCATTGTTATCAAAATGAGTAAGCAGGCAAACCTGTCTCACAGCTTCATCTCCTCCAAATCTCAACAAGAGCTCAGTGATGAATTTCAGGTTACACCAAATCTTTATCTATTGCTACTGGCAAAAGGCCTTGCTTCAGCTACATACACATACCATTCCTATCCCAGTGCAGCTAGTCAACTATAAAAGATGATGAACAGATTTTTTTTTTAATTTAAATAGTAAATCCTATTTACAGTAACTGTTTAAGACACTTAAAAGTTAGATCTTGATGTGCATTATGAGCAAATTCTAAGATATTTCACGTCCACAATTCATATTTAAACAATTTTATATGGGCTTGATTTCAAAAGCACATTGCCATCGTGGAAAACAGGCACAGATTCAATATTTGAAATAGGAGCCTAGAGTCAGCTGACATCTTGCAAAATCATAGCCTGGAAAATTAAATTCATATTTGCCCTACAGGGATTTAACTTGTGAGATCAACTGTCACATGGTGAATATATAAATAATTGTTTTCACTTTCATTTTCTTCTGCCAGTGGGTAGTGCAGTTTTTTAAACTGTTCATAATTTTTCTGGCACTCGTTTAGTGAGCATCTCCAGCCTGAAAACTAGTGTAGAGTCAAATTTTATCTCCTCTTGTCAAATGCTGACATATCTCATATATTTGGTACTTTTAAAAACCAGTAACAAAAGAAAATTGTAATTCAAGTGTAAAATAGAATATTTTACTTAGCTGTTCGAAAGCTTTCAGCTTTCTTTCACAGAGCAGAAAATGGCAAGTTTCCACATGCTGGAAAATTGTTACCTTATTATGGGATTTTGCTTACGTTTTGAGAATATCTTACTCATTAAAATGTGAACAAGTTCACTAAAACAGAAGAATATCTTCTTTTGTTCACTAGGGTTAATAAATAAAAAGACTTCATTCCCATCATTTTTTTATTTCTGAAATGAAATATCTGTTTTATTACAGTAACCATGAGGATTTCAGAGTATAAGGCAAAGTTTATAAACACAGATAACATTTACTGCTGAGTCAACTGGTACAGTTTCAAAGAAATAAAACCAAACCAAATCTTGAAACATTTATTTCTTCTAATAGTATTCGCTGACCTACTAGAATATACTACTTGCAGACGTGGTGTAATGAACTATTTTATCCGTGAGGAGGACTAGTAGTCACAAGCTTTCTATCTTGCAAGAGGTCTCTATCTTTTGTAAGAGCTTTTTAACAGAAAAGAAAAATCAGGAAACTTACTGGAGGGAACCTAGCTCATCATCTAATCGGCAATGATAACTTAATCTGGAACTTTGAATTTAATATATCAGCCTTTTAAATCAGAAAACAGAAAATCCTGGTTTTCCACCTCCTATGTTATCATGCAAATTCATGATCTATTATTGGAATCTATTTTATTAGGAGCGCAAACAAATTCAATTTGTCCTTAAGAACAAGCACAACCTGTACTTGCTTTAAGGAACAAACAGTCAAACATTTATGAAATGCATAAATTATCCTTACATGACTGTGAAACAGTTTTATAGAACATTCCCTATTAAAATTCTGCTAAGCGAGTACAAAGCTGGTTGTCTTACTGTGCATTTATATATATTTCATGAATTAAGGAACTTTGGGAATTTCCTCGTTAATAGACACATCTTTACCCCTCTTTTTCAAAGCCCATAATATATTATTAATAAATATGTTATTACTTTCTATGCCTTGACTAGCTGCTGCTACAGCCTGATCTTTTGCCAAGCCAACAAATGGCAACTTGAGCAGAGAACACAGACAGAAGCAGCTGTCATTCCAGCAGTGCTTCCACTAGAGACAAAGGTATTGCCTGTGAGGTGCTAGGCTGCAAATGTGTTCTTTTGCATCTCCCATCCTTGTCCATTCTTCACCATTCCTCCTTTGATTTTGCCCATCTGCCAGCTCCACCGCTGCAGGGTGGCTGTGGGCATCAGTGTGAAGGTCAGGCTACATTTGTGATCTGTCAGTACTCAGGTAAGATGGCTGGACTGCATTCTTTTGAAGCTAAGTTTGGCCCTATCACTTGTAGTCTCACATTGCTGTTATCTGGAGTTCTTTACCTCTGAGTAGCTTTGCAGCTTTCCCTGGAGGTTAACAAATTCTGGTGCGTTAGGCAGGAACAGAGGCAAATCTCACATGTTGGTGTCAGAAAACACTTTGCCAGAAGCACCTTACCACACACAGTTGTATGTAACTCACCTGACTCCACTGCCAATGTTTATGATGATCTGTCAGGATATGAAGTTGGGGGGAGGGGGGTCATTTAAGGAATTTAAACCTAAACCAGGCAGAGCTTTATACTTCAGAGTCATTCATCATCCATGTTGGAATTGAATTGGAAGTTTTCTTGAAGGCTTGTTAGAATAAAAGTGGATGATAAGGAGAAAAGAATGGCTGTGGAACTACGAGAAAAGCGTAATTCAAAGAAGAGAGCTTCACTCTGAGCCTTGCTGGTGTGAACTTTACAAGTCTGAGAAGTGAAAAACTATCAAAAGAGATGTTAAAATAGGAAATGCAGTCTTTGCGCAAAGAACGCAGTTTTCGGGTCCTCTGACTGATGTATAAACGTGCCACTTTTTTACTGTTGCCTGAGAAAAACAAAAAACCAAAACCAGTTGAGTGATTTGAACTTTCTTCTCTCCAGAGGGAACCGTGTGTCCTCTCTCCTTTCACCCATAAGGTGACCCAGCTGCCTTCCCTGACTGCCCCTGATTGTCCCAGCTGGGATCACTGGAACTATGACGGCTGACATGAGAGAAGTAGAGGAAAGTCCAGGCTCCCCATGGTCCAGTGGAACTGGTTCCTCAATGAAAACAAAAGAAGCTGTTTTGTGTTTTGTGTCTGCTTCAGCTTGCAGGTGTACTACTCCTCTCGTCTCAGCCTGGTTGGATTGTCAAGTGAAGGAGGGTGGGCTGGCATGTCCAGATACACCCTTTTGCTCAGTAGTTTCCCATGTGTCTGTATTAAAACAGAGTTCCCTCCAAATTACCACCCAGCAACTCAAGGACCAAATCTGCCCTTTCCTTCTCCTCTTTTCTTTTCTGAAGGCTGAGCAGTAGCTGCCTAATTCTGACAGCATGTACTTTGTTCTGTGTTCATGTGCATGTTTGGAAGCCAGTCATTAGTTCTTTTAGTTGTATTAAATTAACCTGTAATACAGGCAAGAGATAATTTTTAACATCATCATCTTGTTCTGGACAGTACAACAGCAAATACAAGTGTGCAATTCTGGGAAAAAAAATGTAGTGGAAAACAGCATATCTTGCTGAAAATTGACACTACGCTACCTACAAAAAAGAAATTATATAGCTTTGTGGTTCACCTTCCATTAGTTGGTCCTTTCATGGACTTCAAAGCCTGAAATTGTGTTTATTTCCATGTTCTATTTAGGCAAAGGGTTTCCCTCCCCTCTCTCAGGCATCTCAGCGTGACTTGACAATACTGCATAGTGCAATGCGGCTCATTTATCTTGGTTTTGCCCCTCCCAGAGCCCTTCTATGAGGGCTCTTGCTGTTTATCAGTCTTTTCAATAATGCTCCAGCTGTGTGCTGACTAGAATGCAAAGTGCAGTTTTGCCTTGAAGGTAAACGTGCACTTCTCTTTGGGGATCTCCATGATGGAATTTATCTGTCACTGAGACTTTAGATGCAGAAGATTTAAAACTTTCCCATCAGCTATTTAATGTACTCATACAAATCAAAGAACAGCTTGTTTATACATAGGAGTACATGCTGGTAAATAGAAACCAATTTCATGAGAAATGGTGATTTTGCTTAGAAACTTCATGTCAATTTTATTTTATCAGTGAACCCCTCCTCCCACTAAATAAAGAAGAAAATTTAAACTGAGGTCAAACACACAGATTTGGGATGTTCTCTTGAAGAGCTGGTTCTCTTAGCCAGCATCAACCAAGGGAGCTTCACCCGTGTCACTGAAGTTACTCTGTCTTACAGCAGCTGAGGATTTGATCCTGTTATTTGAACAGTCATACAAGAATGCACAATGCTTAGGCATTGGGGGAAGCTAGACAGCCATGTGGTGTGACATAAGCCAATGATTTGGCCTCGTTTTCATCTGATTAAACTATGTAAAGCAGTGGTCATGAAAACGATGAGTGAAGACAAAACAGTTTTGTCCTGAAATTGCTTAACGAAGGCAGGACTGACTGAACAGTAGCAATAGTTCTTAGTGACCTTTCATAAAGAAAAGGGAGTCTGTCTGTCATTATGCAAATTCAAGAACATCTGTTCCATGAAACCCTGTAATAATGCCTGAGGTTTGCATCGGATGAGAATAAAAACTGTTTTGACAAAGGCTACAGAGTATGTTTGTATCAGCCAGACAGCTCCTTTTTCTAGTCCAAGTCTACCTCAAGAGTAGGGGGGTCAGATCTTCAGCTGGAGCAAATTGTCATGGCTCAGTGGAACTCGTTTCTGGGAATGCTATTTTATTCAGTGAATAATGTTGAAACCTAAGAAGTAAATTAGACTTACAACTGCATTATCAGAGGTTTAGTATTTCATTAGTAACAACAGCAGTAACTGATGGGTGACACAACGTGAAGTGTTATCGCAGCTTTCTTTCACAATCCACAAAAGAGGCAACGAACATTCTTTTAATGACAAGTCTGCCAGTGACTAACTCACATCTGCTTTAGTTTAACAAAATAAAATAAAATAAAATAAAATAA
>NW_010433540.1:0-559 GCF_000710305.1 Buceros rhinoceros silvestris | reverse complement strand
CCCATACGCATAGGATTAAAGTGTACTGCTTACAAACCCGGGAATTTGTGTTTTCTTCGTTGTTTCGTGTTGTTTATTTTGAGGTCACGGAAATCAGCCAAATTGGTGGGAGAGAAAGCTGTTTTTTAAATCTTCAAAGGCAATAACAAAAAGGAGCAGGACCCCCGTACGCATAGGATTAAAATGTACTGTTTGCAAGTCTAAAGCTAACGCTGCAAAATTTACAGCTGCCTGGAGATTGCTTTTAGAGACCTTAAAAAAATCACTCAGAGACACAGGCTGCAGCTAAGAATTCCCCCTCAAACGCCCCCACGAGGGTACAGCTTAAATCGACACGCCCTCAGCGGTAGCAAAAGAAGCCTAGCTCTTCTATCTTCCCAGGGCCCCCTTCCGAAAACATACAGGGGCAATAAATCGTTGCAGGCTGCGAAACATCTCCCTGATAAGATCTTGGCAAAGCGGCCAGCAGAGTTCCAGCCCGCAGCAGAGAAAGCTCCCCTAATGTTCACTTACTAAGTAATTTATAGCCTTTTTTGAGCGCTCTGCTCACCCTTCCCTG
>NW_010433539.1:84850-93649 GCF_000710305.1 Buceros rhinoceros silvestris | reverse complement strand
ATAACAATAATATGGGAGATGGAACTTGGTTTGGGAAGATATTACTCCATAATTATCAGTTGTTCAACTTCATGGACTTTTCTCTTTGATGTCATAAAGTAGAAGTGGCCTCACAGCAGTGTTATAAACACACAGAGTCATTTTTTGGTGTTTTTTTCTTCTTTTCATGGACAATATAGTGTATAGATTATGTCATCTTCAGTTTGTGGGTATAGTCCAGATGCTGATGATAGGAATAACAAACACATGCATTTGTGAAAAAGTCTTATCTGAGAACTGGAAGAGGTTGCCCAGGTAGGTTGTGGAGTCTACCTCCTTAGAGATATTCAACCACCCTCTAGACATGGTCCTGGGCAACTGCCTCCAGGTGGCCCTGTATGAGAGGGCCCATTGGGTAGATTATCTCCAGAGGTCCCTTCCAACCTCAACCATGCTGCGATTCTGTAATTCTGTAAGATGAGTGGTCCAGTAGTTCCCATTTCTGAAGTTCTAACTAGTGGTGACAATGGCTTCTTCTCTCCCAGACAGCTATTTTCTTTAGTCTAGCTCTAACTCTTGCCGTCTAGCTCTAGCAAACTCGTGCAGTCTAGCTCTAACAAACTCTTGCTTGCCACAGGTTCAGTTGATGGATACCCCTTGAAACAGCTCCGAAGTGCAGAGCTATATTTATGGTTGGGAAACAGTTTGGGATTTTTTTCCCTCAAGATTTAGACGTTAAGCCTCATGAAAAAAAGAACAATTGTGTTTAAATCTTCTCCTCTCCTTTTCAGGGTACGCAATGATTTCGATGTGCTGACCAACCGCTTGATTGGCAGCCATGGCTACTGCACGCAGGTGAGTTAAGTGTGCAGACTCGGGGCTGTCATACGCCTCTGCACGCAGAGCTCTGCAGTGACCTCTGCAAAGAGATGGCATTTCTTATCTTAAGTTCCTTGTGTTTTCCCCTTTCCCCCGAATGTCAAGTACCTCAATCCTGTGTTCTTTTTTCCGTGTGTTTTAGCGTTGTCTTTGCTTTCAGAGCCTTTGCTTTTGGGCCTGCTTTTCTAGTCCACACATGTCTGTTCCTGCACCTCTTCTCATCTGCCTCTTTTGAATTCCTTCGTTCATTTTAGTGCTGAGATACCACTGAGCGTGCAAACTGTGCTTCCTCCCTGCCGTTTCGGAAAGGTAGCTGAAGCTGCATGTCGGATGGTATGGCTCCCCTGTAAATGGTCCCTGCCCAGCTAACCGAGCTGATGCTGACTGAAGCTAACTGATGTTTCAAACCGGAGTGTGTCTAAAAGACGTGTGGTGCTTGCAAATCAGCGATCTGAATTTCTGTCTGACACTTAGAACCACAAATTTGCATAGTCTAAATTCCTGCTCATGTCCTGTACCAAATGTATTCCACTGGCTCTAGGCCAGCAGAGGCATCCACCCAGCTGGAAGCACTTTGCCTTGGACATGTAGGTGGAATGTAGATCCCAAAATTGTGTGTCATGGATTGCCCCACAGCTGGGACGAGGGCAGTTGAGCGATCTGAATATGGTCCACAGCTATTAAAAAGGCAAGCTTCATGTTCTTTGCTTGTACTGGTGCTAGAAGACTTTTACACCTTGCTCTATCACTGATTCCTCAAGAAGGTAGTGGAACATCACTGGTGGATTAGAAGTCCTAAAAACATCAGTAAGAACCTATAAACTTTGGAGAGTCCTTCAGGAGAAACATGGGACTGCAAATTCATGCTTGTTTGTTTTTAAAATCATACATCAAGCCCAAACAAGCAATACCAGTGTCATTCATGACGTCATGCATGGTAGTTTGGAGTATTTTTTCTGGAAATTTTCTTCTCATGATTTGCCCTCATGTTCCTCAACATATTCATAGTTAGCTGGTTCCTTGCTTCTGCTGCCGGGTACTAATTGCTGTTACATCCTAACTGGCCCATGTGGGATCTTATGCTCAGCAAAGCGTCTCCTATCCCTGTGCCTTCAACTTTACCCACACTCCCACACACACAGGCACACCCCCCCACCCTCTCACAGGTATTTAGCCTCTGACACACCCGTGCTTCCAGTTCAGTTGGAGAGGAAGTAATCAACGATCTGCTATCGTGAGTATTTCAGTGATGTGGAACCGATGTGAACCCTGTGGGGGTTAATATCATACTGAATGGGACTGAAGTTCATCCAGGAGTAATCAGTGAGAAAAAAAACTCGTCTGGTAAAAACCTTGACAAATATACAGAATCCTTCACTAAGCACATGCAGAAATGTCAGTTAGTACTGTACAGGCTTTTAATTTACATCATTCATGCTTTGGCCTTCTGTGTAGAGAAAAAGGGACACCAAAATGTTTTAATTTAAAAAAAAAAACCAAAACCCCATAGCACTAATATGAGAAGGTTGTGAGTTGGCTGTAAGAGTAAATTTATATCAGCAGTTTGCTTCTGGAAAGAGGAACATTGAAAATTCCACTAATATTTCCTCATTTTACTTTGGGAGTAAAAAGTGTTTGCCAAAAAAAAAAATTATTAACTATCCTAATCCTCACCCTAAATTTAAAGGCACCACCTGAATTAAGGGTCTGGTACATGTGTACCTTTATCAGTGCTGCATCAATCTTGTACTGATGCCTGTAGAGACCAGACAGTTAACTGCTTGGGTTTTTCTGTTTCTTCTTTTAAACATGTCACAAAACAGGAATTGGTGAACTTGCTTTTGACTGGCAAAGCTGTGTCCAATGTTTTCAACAATGTGATAGAGCTGGACTCTGGAAATGGCAATATCACCATTTTGAAAGGTATCACAAGCCGCAGTGACATTGGTTTGCTGTCTCTCTTCGAGCACTACGATGTTTGTCAGGTATGCTTGCCATTCTTCTGATTTTAATTAAAAATCGTCTTGGACTGAGTAGAGCAGTGAAGAAATTATGGGCTTGGATCAGTTGCTCACTCTAGTGCTGTTTCAGATGTCCCGAGGCAGACCATGGTCTCTCTTCTCGAGAGGTTCTGTGTCACAGCTGCCACCCCTGGGAAAATGACTTGAGGAGTCTCCAGCATCTCAAATCTTACTTGCTGGTGTCTTTTTCTAACTGATCTCCTGAAGCAGGAGTCAGCTTACAGACTAACACCCCTCCATGGAAGTGCCTACTGTACAGATGTGTACACGGGAACTCGGAGGTGCTCAGTGTAGCCTGTGGGGGTGGAAGCTGTTCAGATCACTAAACATAACCGTGCGCTCAAGGCTGAGCTGAGCAAGTTCCCCTGACCGGATTCATTAGATCTCTGCTATTCCAGCGGAGCTGAGATGCCCAGCTCACGTAGCGACTCCTACATCTGGGTCGTGTCTGTATAAGTCATTGAATTTGGAGCTGACACTCACTGCAAGTGTTGGCGTTTCCATGAGTTCCCATGTGATGGGAAGCCAGACTGATTGAGTCCTCTCCTTCCTGCTGTAATGGGTCACACTGGGTTAGCAGAAAAGAAAATAATAGACAATTAAAATAGCTGTCAATATAATAGGAATGTTCCCTTGAATGTGTCTTTGAAATGAGTATTTTAATTGTAGTCATGATGCAAATGAAAAGATTTTAAATCTCAGCGAAGTGACAGCTATTAATTTACCCGCGGAAGAACCTGTGTAAGGATTTCACTGGTTCTCCATCGACAGACGTTGTCGTCAAGGTGGACATCTTTCCCAAAGACATGTGCTGTCTAAAGAGACAGTCTTGTGTTTGATGCGAGGGTGTGCTGCGACATTCTCTTGCCCGTGTTAGATGCTAGATTAGATCACGGTAACAGTCCCACTCCCCTTGCAGTTAGTGCCTCTCTAACAATTTGAAAGTGGTTAACAAAGAATTTGTTTCTACAGCTCTAACACAAGTGTGTGACCGATAACAAAGCTGGGTTTTAACTGTTTTCCATATGGCTAAAGTCAGTTACATTTTCCTCCTACTGACAAATTCTAATTTTTGTTATTTTTAATTAACGCAATCTACCTTATTCACAAGATTACAATGTGGCTTAAATTCAGTCAAGACAGCATATCAATGCATCCAAATCAGATGAATTTGGAACAAACTGGACTAAAAATAAGTTAGCTTCGGTATCTAGTTCAAGCTCCTTGTCCTTTTCTATAAACCCTGTAACATTTAAAACCTCGACAAATGATTATGCACCACTACAGCGTTTTTTCCATTCTCTGGTGAGGAAAATGACTTCCAAGTAGCAAAATGGTAAGTGAGGTCAGGGCAGGTAAGAGCTATTTCTTTCCCATCTGCCCTTTAAAAATAAAATTAAAAGTTACCTGGCGAATCAGACAACATCTTCCACTTATCCTGCAAATTATACGGTGGAGGGGTCTGTTTCTCTACTGCTGTGCCCGAGCATGGGAGTGGACTCATGAGCAGGGATCTGGTTTCTGAGCCAGTGACTCTTAATCAGTTACAGAAACTCCAGGAGATGTAGTTTCCTTTTCTTTTTTTTCCCCCAGTCTCCACTAGTTGGGCATCTGATGCAAATCTTCTTGCTTTTTATAAAGAACATCTGCGAGTGCTCTGCTTTTGAGCACAAACGTCTCAGCACATGCTGCGACGCCTGCCTAAGGGCTAGGAGAAAAGTCAGGTTCTGGTGGGCTTCAGCCTCAAGACTGGGAAGTCTCCACTGTGGCTTCAGCACGAAGAGCCAGATTCTGCTTTCTGTAACAAAGGCAGGAGTTTAAAACCGTTTAGAAAAAATAAATGTCACTGGCAGTTTGCAGTAGTGGAGCTGAGAATAGCATTTGCCTGTCAGTCTTTAAAACTGACTCTTTTCTTCCTCTCTGTGTTTTGGTAAGTGGATTCAGCACCCAATTTCATTGTGGCTGCCAGGCTGGGAACTGAAACCGGTAATGGAAAAGGACTGTCATTTTTGGTGGGGATTTATTTTTTTTTGTTTCCAGGAGTGAGAAAATCCTGAGCATGATATATGGTGAATCATAAGACATTAGAGTCGGAAAACTCCCCTTAGGTCATATCCAGCCAACCTCCCAGGGGATAATTCAGGCTATTCTTACGTCCTGTTATATAGCAGACTGTCCTGTGAAAAGCTGTGCCCGTGAAGATGCTGCCCTCTTGTTCAGATGGCCATTTGTTAGTTGATTGTTGTGCATAGAACTGTGATCTTTCCTTTTTCCTCCCACATCTCTAAAATACGAGTAAGTGCCTAAACAGATTTTCAAGTTTCTGCAGAGGTGAAGATTTTAATACCTACTACACAGCTTGTGCTTTGGATACACTACTATTAAATCTGTTCATTTACTTCGTTTCCATCAGTACATCCCGTCCAAAGCTTATTTTTATTGCTCTACCTTATACTTCTTCCAACTTACCATCACATCTCGGAAGAGATATGCAAGATTCCAGGCTAGATGCAGTAAATCCACATGGAGAAAGATTTCTATGTCATTTTATCTCCCTTGTCTAATAGGTGGAGTATTTATAATCCACGATTTCCTCAGCATGTCTGCTAGGTTGAAAATATCACGAGGGCATGAGAACTGAATTAATCCTTCTGTCAAACTTCAACAGCAGCAAATCAAAACAAAGAGATCCGTCCCTCTTTCTGCAGTGATTGCCTGAGGAGTCCCCTTGCTGCTGACCCATTAATCTCTCCCCGTGGATCATGCCCAATGTGCTGTCTTTGCTGAGACAGAAAAACATTTGTTTTGTCTGGAATTGTTCATGTCTAGTCATCGCTCTTAGTCCTAGCATATCGCCATACTCAGCAGATTTTTTTGTCGTGTAATTACTTGTTGCAAATTGTTTCACAGTGACAGATGGATCCATCCAATCTATTTCCTATGCAAGAATGAGAGATTCTATATTTTAATGCAAAAAACATGTTAATTTTTGTAGACAAGTCGTGCATCTTTGGATTACTTTTCTTTGTGCTAAGCCCGTGTTTAGGCTGTATTAATTCCAACTGAGAAGCCTAAATAGAGATTTTAGGTTTCCTGGGATTTCTTTGCAGCTCTTAAACAATGGAGACATTTCCCAGAGCTGGTCAGTCCACACAAAACTGGTGCAGATTTCCTGCTGTGTGCTGGGCTGCAGCTTGCAGGAGTTCAGCGGTCGTCTTGGGCAAGCTGAGTCATGTCTGTAGCAGAGACAAGACCTCAGAGACAGAGGTGAGACAGAGAAGCGGGCAGAGCCAATTAGAGCAGTCGTGAGTGAGAAGGTCCCTGCTGTTGGGTCAGTCTGTGGAATAAATGCCACTTTAAATTTGCGGTGCAAAATCTCTGCACGGTGAAACGCTCTTTTCAAAACTTACTGCGACGTTAAAAGTAGAACTAAATGGAACAGATGTGTCTCAGATTCATACCAGATCATTGAAGGGGCTAATAGCAACAAAAGGGAAATGTAATCTGCATTCTCATTTGAGGGATGTAAAAGAGACTGCTATTACTATTATCAATTAATAATGGTGATAATAACACCATCTAGCATCTACGTGTCATTTCCAATGAATACATCTGTGCTTTGCCAAAGAGGTGACAGATGAGCAGCAGGAACAGATGAACAAAAGTCAGTCATCCAGTCAGCTAGTGGCTGAACTGGGAAGAGAGTGCAGGTCTTCCGAATGTCTAAGTTCAGGACTGTACTGGCTGATGAGTTTGGCCATCCTCCTGAAATGCTTTTTGAAACCGTTTCAGGTATGTGCTGTGGTGCGTGAAGGGATGGAAGCATTCAGGGCTACTTGACTTTTGTGAACCTTGATTCTGATTATTCTTTGTCTTCACTGATTCGCTCCTGCTTTTAACCTGTCCTGCTGTGGCAGTCAAACCTCCTACCACCTGACCTCCCTACTTCACCCTACTCTCGTTCTTGACGATGTCCACGCCTCTCCCCGAGCTGTCAGCATTTCAAGAGACCGATGCTTTTTAGTTTTTGCATTTCTGAAAAGAGAGAATGTGACATTCACAAAGAAGTTACATTCATTTTTCCTATTTCTTTTGAAAAAGGGAGAGAAACATAAATAAACATAATTTATTCATCTAAATTCCACAGATGGGAAATATTATCTTTGGTCCTTTTGATGAAACCAGCACACTCTGTGCTATAACAAGACCTGCTTGAGTTATTAATTTCAGCACATGTGCTCTGTCTTCTGGCACCTCACCTGTTTATTTGCCCGGTGGAAGACCCTTCCACTAACCCTATGTCTGCTAGACAGGCTCCTTTCTCAGTCAGGTCATTGGTGGGGGTGTGGAGGGGGAGGTTTAGAAAGAGGTTTTGAACCATCTCGTTTAAGAAACCGACAACAAAAATATGCACGTGCAAAATGGAAACCAATGGTTGGTTTTAATTTTCCGCTCATTTTTCGGTAATGGTTATGTGGTAGGTATTGTGCCGTGTCGGTGCATTTTGCAAGGGTCCCTGCTGTTTGTGTAAGACATTTGTGAGCAAAAACATGTGATAGACACAAGTTTAACTGAAACAAGGCTGACAAAGCATTGGCCATGTGAAAAGTCTGTTCTTCATCTCTGTTTCTAGCCTGGAACTGAAATTTTCTTTAATGAAGCCCTATTGTCCTCCAGCGTACCCATGGCCAGTTATTCACCCGGAGGCCAGTCACTGTTGCTGGAATACTGGCTTTGATTTCTTGTCAACGTCCTTCCAAATAAAATAGAATCACAGAGTTTTTATTCAAAACAAGAAGAATAACAAAGCCCACATGTTTAAAAGAGTTTGGCATGCTTTGCAAACAGACAAATCAGAAAATGAGAAGTCAAATATTTTCCACACGCACCTCTAGACTATAAATACCTGCATTTGGATCTGGAGTTATCCCATCTCACTTTAGGTCCTTTACAGGCTGGAAATGCTTCAGGTAAGAGCCCGGCCAGCTCCCTTTGTAGCTGATGGACAGGGTGGGGGGCGGTGTCTAAATTTCTAACAATACCATCTCATCGGTGTTTGATTTTACAGACAGCCAAAGCCTAAAAATAGATGCTGGAAGGTTAAGTGGACTGAATCTCGACCTATCTTTGTCACTGCAGTGGAGTGTCTTACTGAAATGAATGATAACCTCCTTCATGTGCATTGATAACTGACAAAGCGCTGAAGTCTGAGTGAGGGTCTGGATCTCCCTTAACATGTCTTCATTTGATGGGACATACCAGAAAAGCAGCAGAATGGGACAAGGGTAAAGAAAAGATCCTGAGGCTCCCTGGCTCCCTGGTGTCTGCTTGCCTTGTCACAACCATTACCCTCTTTTATGTTGTGGCAGCACGAGAGAACTTTAGTCAAGGGCCAGAGCTTTCCAGGTGTTTGCTTTGGTAGTCCTGGGATTGACACACTTCTCTTTCTATTGTTCCTCATCAATGCGGCCCTTTTTTTGCCATCAGAAAGATTTAACTTCCTGCAACAAAAAGGATTCAAAGCTGCAGAGACATTATCTAGGGCTCCCATGCAGCAGTGGTGTTTTCTACTACACTTCATCAATCTCTGGCTAAAAACTCTTCCACCCCTGTGTAACCTGGCACCGTCATTAAATTAGGCACACTCTGAATGCCAGATCTGGTGAGCATTAGTTTTGTTTTTCTTAAGCTGATGATTGAAATCAAGTGCATCTCGATACTTTCCCCTCACAATGTCCCTTAACTCTATGCAAATACAATAGTAACGTGGCTGACCCGGTGTTTTAATAGGGCTGGCGGAAGAGGTGAGCTGATCAGGGTGGTCTTGATCACCCAAGGGCTCTTGTGAGGATATCTGCAACGCTTCAGTCTTGGAACATTGTTTAATATTAATTCAATGAAGGTCATTGCAGTTGTAGGG
>NW_010433539.1:82884-84732 GCF_000710305.1 Buceros rhinoceros silvestris | reverse complement strand
GGGAAAAAATGTTGACAGAACAAGCAACAGGCCATGGCCTGTAACTGTGAAATCTGTGTGTAATTATTCTTTTGTGTGTCAGTCCTATTGGATTCAGTACAACTAGCAATTACTGTTTGACAGAACCCAGACCTTTGTGGAACCTTGTGGGTCTCAGTCCTGCACTCTAGGATGACGTTGGAAAATAAGCACCTGTAACGGTTGTATCCAGGCTAACAAACATAAAGCAAGAAATGACTGAAAATTGTTTGATTAAAATGAAAAAAATAGATAAATAAATTCCAGCAAGCAAGGAAGCTTCTGTTCAAGCTACACTGTGTAAAGGAGTTCAAGAAACACAGACTCGAGGTTGTATTTCTTGTTTGGTTCTTTAGGTAAACACGTGGCAGAGGAGAGCCTTGTTCAATGACCAAACAAAACCGGGACGGTGAGGTACTCACCCGGGCAGAGGGATCGGAATAGTTCTCCCGTGATAAACATTTGTCTGTAGATTTGATTTCACCATTGTGTGAATACACCTTGAGGTCGGATGTGGAAAAAGCCCACCCGCAGTGTTGAAAATGAGCCCTCTGGAGGTGCTTGTGAGAGGTTGACCTTTTCCAAAGAGGAGAACTGCGTCCCTGAAATTTATGAGCATTCTTAAGGGATTTGTACGGGAGAGGATTAAGGTTAGTGAAGTCTCCATAGGAATTGAAAACACGCAGCATGAAAAAACACCTAATTCATTGCCCCCCACCCTGTACTTTTTTTTGCCTGTTTGAAGACAGGCATGTATGTGACTAGCAAGGCATTACTGCTTTTTAATGTGTTATGACACTGCAAGGAGCAGGAAAAAGGATTCTTTCAGTTTTCTGCAAAGTAGAAATACAGATGTTGAGCTCTTAGCAAAAATAATAATATTTATTAAAATAAATTCAAGACACATATCCCTGATTTGCCTTTGGAAGTCAGGGCACTCACAGGGCAGCATCTCCCAGCTGGAAAGAAGGGCCCCGTTCTCTGGTGAGTGCTCGCTGACTGAGGTTAAAGGGTTTGCTGGGGACTCGGACACAGGGTGTTCATGCTTGTTCTTCCCTGCCCTGCTTCAAGGCCCTGTTACATTCCAGGATCGCTACCACCAACCAGCCCGTCCAGGCAACTGAAGCTGCACTCAAGCTGGACCAGTTAAATAAGAGTTTACTTTTAGTCCACTCAACAACCGATGCTTGAAGCATCAGTGGGCAAAGGAATCCTCACTGTCTCAGTATCATGGTTCCATACTTGGAACTTCTGTAGAAGAAATCCAGACATGCTTTGGGGAATGCTGTGGAGAGGGAGGTTCCTTATAGGAAGTCTAGACAAACATGTTTGGGGAGGAGAAGGAATTTTAACCTTATGGGTAAACCTCGTTCCATGCTGCTTGACCTTAAGGCTGGACTGTAGGAACAACCCGAGGGATCTGGACAGCCAGAAGCCTCTAGAAGGTGATGAGAGTGGGACTGAGTGGCCAGTGGTTTGGGGGAGAAGCAAACCTGCAGTGACTAGCCTGCAGCTGGAATGCAACTTGGTGTTAAAGGCAGCAGCTCATCCTCTGCTAGTAAAATTGATGTAACTGAAGTGAAGACTTCTCCCTCTTTATGGGAGATGAGGATTTAACCTGCAGTGTTCTTCTGCTCTCCTTGTTGTCTTAAAGTTCATGCCCTCACCTTCTTCTGCAAGCACTGTACTTGAAAACTGTACATGTTTGGACAGCCTTCCTGCAGACCTCACTCAGCGGAACAGTTTGTCCTGACTTCAGTAGGACTGCTCATGGGAGTGAGAGCTGGAGTGGATGTGGCCTTTGAAACCCTTCTCTATCTCTCTGATCTT
>NW_010433539.1:66414-82730 GCF_000710305.1 Buceros rhinoceros silvestris | reverse complement strand
CAGACATACGTAGGAAGAACACATTTTTAGGAGAAGACTGGGTGTTCCTTTTTGGCTTGGATTTAGCTGCATTATTAAATACACGTTTGTGAGTCTGAATCTTTTCATCTGCATCCCTCTAATTTGCCATCTTTTGTTCCATCTGCGTATTTCCCTTCTTGGTAACTCCTGTTTTGAGTAGTTTTCTAAGCTTTAAAAAAAGTCTTTACTTTTAAGCCAAGAATTTATGTAAAAAGCAAAACTGTTGTGTAAAAGGCTGTTTTAAATAGATATTAGCAATGAGTCATGGAACAGTTACTTATTATCTAACATCGGGAGAAATTCTCATTGGGCAAGGTAATTGATTTTGTACTCATTTAATGCTTCAGATATAAATTCTGATATAAATCCCCCTGATAAAAAGCACCCCACACTCCTTATCACTTAGGATGCTGTTTAGGTTTTTCATTTCAACAACATGTATGTTGGCTTCTGCCTTTCAGCGGTACGTTCGATGACATTTGCACGGTGTGCCCAAGGTGGAGAACGAGGGCTGTGCTGTACAGCTGCATCTGCGCATCTGTAGCTAGAGCACCTGCGTGAGAATTGTTCTGTTAAAAATCTTCCAGTTTGCACGAGCACCCACCACATGTGCTGAAGTGTGATTTAAACCCCACAGCAGTGAAAGTCAAGGTCGCCATAGGCAGCGACGATCTCTGCAGATTACATCACTGTGCCAACCTCCTCACAACTACCTGAGCCTCCAAACTAGCCAGGTTTCTTTGATCCTGGTGTCTGTATTACGGAGACAGAACTGATCTGATGTGTATTTATTTGCACGCTGGGCTGCCCTTCCTTCCTCTGCAGATCGGTGATGTACCAGCAGTGCAATGTGTTTAGCAAAGGATGCTTAAAACTGGAGATAAAGATGGTTATTCACAGTGTCCTGCAGAGGAGTGATCCTGGAGTGTGCTGTAAGAGCACTAAGCAGAGGTGCAGTCAAAAACATTCCACTGAAAGCAAAAAGCTTTATTTTGGTTTTTAGTTTCCCTGAGTGATTTATCAAAAACAATCCAATGGAACAAAAAACATTATTATTTTGAACTTAGAATACAGCTTTCAATTACAGGAACGAAAAAGAAAATCTGTTGTGGCTGAATATTAAAATCCCAGCTGGAGGAAATCAGCTGGATTTCATCACCTGCCTGTAACTCAAGGCCAGATACGTGCTTTAGGTGCTCCGTGATTTACCAGAGCTATCCTGGTCGGCTTCATTGGCGGTATGTAATGAGCTGTCGTTAATGGTTATAGATTATGATAAATTCCTGATCATATACAGCTCATTCTCCACAACAAGCGTGTCTCAACCTGCCCCCCGTGGTGTTCTAATGTTCCATATCTTTCTTTTAGGTTGGTTGTTACCTGAAGACCCCTAAGTACCCGATCTGGTTGGTATGCAGTGAAAGCCACTTCAGCGTGCTTTTTTGTTTGGAAAAGGATTTACTGGGTGACTGGAAACCAGAGCGGAGATTTGATCTGTATTATTATGATGGTTTGGCCAACCAGGAAGAAGAAATACGGTTAACGGTTGGTATGTACAATTCAGTAACTCTGCATCTCATTTCTGGTGGTGGCAACAGCATCACAACGGAAGGAAGAACCAATAATACAAACAATGCTAGTCTCAGGCATTAAAGATTATTTGTGTGCCTGTTTCCTAATGCCATAATTAGTTTTGGTGACTAATTAGAAATCAGATTTCACAAGGAAATTTTTAGAATAAGCTCTTGAAGGGGTTAAAAGTGAGCATGTGCTGCTTTGTACAGACTGGTAAATCTTTCAGCAACCCAATTTCTAGTGAACAGATTATGGTCTGGTTAATTCATGTTCCCAGGACTATAAACCTACTTCAGCTGCTCCCATTCTTCACATCTTCTCATGTCATTTCCACAGACAGAAAGTGTGAGAGTCCTGTTCCTCAACCCTATGCGCGCGTGGTAGAATGAGCAGAGGGGGCAAGGACACATGCAATCTTTACCTCCAAAACCAGCTACTGCAGACAACAGCAGTAATCTGCTAACAAAGTCTAGTCTCATACCTGGGAACACAAACATGGAAAAGACTCCTGTCTTGTCACACTAATGCTGTCAGGAAACCATGGCAAACTATGCAGCTGCTGTTACAGTGATTACACATTTCTCCAGCTGTGAGGCATTGGGACAAGAAGTATGCTGCCGCTTAGAAAGCTCCTACTTACTGCCATAGTAAGGCATTCTTGACCACTAAATCCCTATTTGCTAATAATAGCCTCCTTAACTTCTGTTTTCTTTCCTTCAGTGTATTTATACAGTCTAATCAAATTCCTTCTCAATCTGAAGCAGCCACTCTATCGTTGTCCACTCTTCAAAAATAAGCTGTCTGTGTTGCTTGGTGCTCGTTCTTGGGCAGGATAAGTTAGACACGGTTCTTGTACATTCTAACCAAGCCCATGTGGCAAAGCTGTGTGATGGGAGTGCTGGGGACTTCAGCATCACACAAGATTTGGTAGCGAATGCAGTCGGCTTTCTGCCTGGTATTTATCCTCTTTATTCGCATTAGGATCCCTGTCATTCTATTGTAGTGATCGCATTACATATTATCACCAAAAAATACTTAACCTTTACAGCTGTCAGCTGGTTCTCACGTGCTCTGTCCCAGATAAGAGATTCTTCGTGACAGATGATACAGTTCAACATAGGACAGAGAGATCAAGACACATTTTTTCTGTTGTGTTGTACCAAGTAACATACAGACCAAACCAGGTGTCCTCGTCTGCCTTTTCATCATCAATAAATCAGGAACATTTCAAAAATCCAGAGCTGCGGAGCACTCTGAGATCCCTGGGTGGGGATGTGCTCAGACGATGTATGAATCGTTCTCTTTGCTGTCCAGCCTGCCATGGCGTAGCTGTGTGTTTCTCCTCAAACACTAACCTTGTATTGAGGGGTAGATATCTCTTGTAGCTGTAGCTTCTTCCAGGGATGTGTCCTAGTCCTAGTAAATCTTTTGTTATCTGTGAAATTCTGCAAAAGGCTGTAAAATGCAGATAATTTCATCATTCCAGGGAAAGGCTTTCCTAGTGGTGGCTGTACAGTAATCCTTTGTTAGGTCTGGAGACAAACCCAAACTGCTTTACAGCCAGAAGGTAACATTGATCATCCAGCCACCCCACACATATGGTATCAGATGGAAATACCAGAATGCTGAATATTCCTGGTATTTCCATCGTGGAGATACCAGCGGGCTCTGATGATTACATCTGCTGCCTAGAGATCCATCATGAGGTCCTGGGTGCTGCGCCTCTCACTGGTGCTGGTTAGCAAAGTCCCTCGCTTTGCACTGCTCCAAGAGGTGCACTGCTCCTCCTCTCTAAGATGTACAGTCAACACCTACTTATGTTAATGTTTACAATAGGTTGTCTCAAAGTGAAGATATGGGGAATTTTTGTACACCTGTCTTAATAAATCCTTATTGTATCTCACTGGTGTGTACCTTCTACTCAGTACCCTTTTAGAGGTGTTCTCAGAAAGCAGCTGAATAATTACTAAGAAGAATATAACCCAATTTCTCAGAAGATTCTTCCAGAGTCATAGACACCATCCTCAGCGCCTTTGCAGACCCCACAGAAGACAGTGCAGGCAGGGAAATGGCAGAGGTTCAGCTGCTGGAGGCGTGCTTGGGTCGTATGGAACACTAACACCTTTCGTTAGTTAAACGACTTAGCTAAGGGTCCTTGTGTGCCTCTGTAAGACACACCTTTACTGACATGTTTTTTCCTGTTCCTTTGTATGAAAAACCTCCATTCAGACCTCTGGGTTGGGAGAACTCTAGTCTAAAAATGACATAACTCAGCACGTTGGCGATGACTGGAGAAGGCAGCCATGCCACCTACCCATCCTACTGCCAGGACTATGGTCAGGACAGCGGCTGTTGCTTCTCACTCTGAGAAGATCCAGATCATCAGTGTGTATTTATACATATAGAGGTCCAGGTACTATTGGAGACCTCTAACGAACTTTTAAAGATCCTTCAATATTGGGGTAAAAGAGGTAGAAGATTCCTGTATACCTCTAAGTTCCGGAGGATCTAAGAGAAAACTGCCAGTATTTTATGTACTTCAAAATACTGTCCATTTCCTATACTCCAACCCTTACATTCGTTCAGAGTTTTCTGCCTGTATTTATACTGACCAGATCAATGAGCAAGGGAGAGCCACGTTCTCTCTATGACATGAGGAGGCCAGACATGTCTGAGACTGGCAGCTGCGAATGGAAGAGCAATTGCCTCCCATCCCGTCCACATCCGTCTCACTGAAGCAGACCCATGTCCTATCCCATGTCTTGGCATCGTTTGTTACTCAAACCTACCCATTGGCTGGCTGATGGACAGAAAAGAAGAAAAAAAAACAAAGCTCCTCTGCGGCAGCTGAAAATGTTTTACTCCAAAACAGGAAACAGCTGAGCAGACTGACATCCAAGCTGGTCGCGGGATGTTTTCTCCCTGGGAAGTTCAGCGACTACTTTCGCTGTTGACAGATCCAGTGGCTGAGACAGTGACCTCTCTGTTTTCCCCAAACAGCGCAGTTGCCTCTCCGTCCCGAAGGAATGCTCACGGCCTGTGGTAGCCCTTTTGTATCCAACACGTCATTTCTCCTGTCTGTGCATTGCTTTCTCAACAGGCAAGGGCCAGTCGTCTCTTCCAGGGTGCAAGAATCTTAACCCACTTTGGACTGGACTTGGGGTTTCCTGTTCCAGCGTAGGACTACTGCTTTCTTAGTATCTGAGTAACAAAGATTGTTTTCTTTGTAATTACGACATCAATCAAAATAAAAACCTCGTAACAGCCCTCCAGCATATTGTTTCACTTTCTAACCCATGTTGTTCCTTGAAACCATCTCTACATTAATCAACTACTGACAGGCAGTCGGCACAATTCCGGGCAAGTTCCTGGGTCACGATCTGGGTATCACGCCCAACAGTGTTTGCACTCACGCTGTCAGCCTTTAGCCTGCCATCACGTGAACTGCCAGCAGACCACTAGCTGAAATGCTTCAATAGGTGCCAACACAGTGAGGGCCAGACCGTCTGCTTTAAGGTCGGCTGTAAAGCCCATGGTGTTTGCAAAGAGCTGTAGTTGTGGTGTCCACTCTGAGCATTCTGATGGTGTGAGCACGGGCATAAGATGGCATTCAAGGGCCAGCAGTGCTCACCTTCCTTCCGGGGTATTTCAGTCCAAAGGGGACACATGCCTGTGGTGGGCTAGCAGACTTACCATGTCAGTGGTAGTCTTCCATGGGTAGAACTTCTAGAAGCTACTGCGCTGTTCTGTATGAACAGAAACATGCTCCAGCCACTAATAATGTCTGATATGTCTCTGCAGACACAACTCAGATGTGCACTGAAGATAAAGAAAATGATCTTACTCCTCCACTGGAGCACTGTATCAGGACAAAGTAAGTGAAACTACAGTTTTTCATACAGATATATTCAGTTATTGATATAAATAACACATGTCATGCTGGAGTGTGGTGAAAAGTATTGCAGCAAGTAATCTTGCAAAAAAAGTTAACATCAAACTAGCTATGACGTTCACTTGATTCTTTTCGGAACCTTCCTTATGTCACCAAGTTCTGACTGAGCCAAATTCAGTTTGAGAGCACAACTTGATTTCAGAAGATCTGAATTTATATTCCCCAAAGTGGTTGATCCCTAATGTGGAGGTGTAATGAGAAAAGGAGAACATTTCTTCCTTCTTCATGAGTCTTCTCTGAGAAAAGTAACGGGACTGGGAGACTCAGGTACCATTCTGCATGCACGAAGCCCCGTGCTCAACCGTCTCCTTTTTCTCAAACTGCCCACGTGTCTGTGGGCAGCACAGAGTTTCTCAAGCTCACAGAACACTGTGCTTTATGAAGTCGTTCTTGACCATCCTTAGGTCATATTTTCTCCTTGAACACAAAGCCAGCTCCTGTCGTGTTAGGATTTTCATGGCCATTTTGAGGTCTATATGGTATTAAATGATGGACTCTTAAGCAATTTATCTGTTAGATCATATTGAGGTTAATGAGAAAATTTTCAGTTTAGTGAGCCACGAAAGAGACAGAGTGGAGAAATTTAACTGGATAGAAAAATCAGCTTTGTATCAACTCCATCAGCATGACTTTGAAAGCTGCTATCTGAAAATCTTCGGAGCAAGAAGTAAAAGCCTCATTGTCAAAGACCGTAACATTTGTTAAATCAGCAAGCCAAGCAGCTTCAGGTTTCTCTTGTAATTTCCCTCTTGTCTGTGCCACAATTTGTCCTGTAAAAAAACACCAAAAAAAAAAAAAAAAGAAAAGAAAATCTATGGGGCAGCGAGTGCCGAGCAGTGTGTTCGTGCAGGGCTGCCATTCGAAAGGCGGAGGAGGCACCCTGTACCATCAGTCCAGGCCCCCTGCACATAGAGATTGGGTTGGTTCCTCTGTTCCAGTGGCACATAAAAACTAATATAAATAACATCTCACCTCAGAAACCCACAGAGCGAGGGACAATAACGCATTCAACTCCTTCAAGTTGCTCTTAGAACTTCTTCCATTCCTGGCATTGTATCAAAGTTGCAGTTTTTGTAGTGGCAATGTTTATTTATTTTAAATTCCCTGCTTTAATCTAGTGGAGAAGTAAATCACCAGTAAATTCCAGTGTCAATTTATTTTGTTTGTACCATTCTCAGGACAGTCTGATTTGGCTCCTTGTTTTCAGATTTCTCCATTTCCTTTGAGCATATTTATTTAAGCATGGCCTTGATGCTGAAGGGTTTTCATGTTACATTTTTCCTTTATGGTTTAAGAACTTTTCCTTCCAACTATGAAACAGTCTATAAAGAAAAGTAAAAAACCCACAACAACAAAAACCCCCAATATTTTAAAAAATTGGGAGATAAAAAAATAAATATTTTTGATCGCACAACCCTGGAAAACTCTCCTAAACTAATTTTTAGTGAAGCAAGCAGGCAAGCTGAGAGCTGTTACTTCTTTGACCAAACATTTATGATGAAGCTTCGAACCTTTCTCATCCAAAGTATCGAACCTTTCTCATCTAAAAATGCAGGATAATTTCTCACGCCGCGTGGAGAATTTCACAGTCTGAACAATGAGCACTGACAAGTTTAACTGTTGTTTTCAAATGTCAGCTGGGGTTTTTCCTTTCACTCCCATGACTTGGTTCTGGTTTCATCCAAGAGAAGCCTTACCCATTGTCTACCCTGACTCCTGCACACCGCCATCCTGTGATGTGCTGCGCTGCTACGTGCCTGACATCTGTCTGCTCTTTGTTCTCTTCTCCTCTCGCAACAGGAAAACTGCATGTGAACAGACTGCTTCTGTGTTTAGGGTTTTTTCTGTATTATCATTATCAGAGGAGAAGGAGGCTCTTGGCTTTAGTCCCTGTTCTATAAAACATCAGAAGAGTGAGATTTGATAAGGTAACATTTCAGGGGGTGGAGCCACTGGTCCCCAGCAGGTGGGTATCTCTCAAGCCTGCAGCTCCAGCCGAAGCATCAGCACAAGTACGTGTGTCTGTGTGTGGCTTTCAGCCCTAGACATCCGCAGAAGCAGTCAGATTCTGTCCGAGGGATGTCTGGAATGTGCATCCTTGGGTTGTTTGGGAGATGCCATGCAGACGTCTCATCCCATTCTTCCCTGAAGAATACTCTTATATCACAGCCACGATCCTCAGCATCGCTCTGCGCTTGCGGAAATAACATCTGTTAGCTCTGCCTGAGGGGGTAAAACTTTGATCTGATACGGTACTCTGAATTCAGCAGTGCAGTTTGTTAACCCTCTAGCATCGGCTTTCCTCTGTAGTAGTGAGGCTGGATGATACATTAGTTCATCTGTTTGGATTTGAAATGAGACATTGAGTGGAAAGTCAGTGGATACCAAAAGAAGAGACCGTGGGCATTTCATCCGGAGTTACTGGTGTTCTCTAAAATGATACCAAATGGTTAGTACAGGAGATGATGCTCTCTGAATGTTACTCCAGACTGAGCATTGTTCAGGGCTTCAAGCAGTTCCTCTCGGGTTCCTGTTATCTCCATGACCCTTGGGTGACGTTGTAGTTGACCCAGATGGGTCAAAAGTAGTTTTCATGTTGCTAATCTGACAAATCACAGTGGAATCAGCAGTTAGAATCTGGGTTCCATTGGAACTACTTTGTGGCAGGATAGCCTGGGGAAACAATCATGCCAAATTGTCTGGACAGTTTTGTTTCTGTCTGTAAAGGAAAGATTTGCTCAGCACCTGTGAATGAGGTTCCTCACTATTTGCCACCTTTACTCGTGCAGTTTCAACAGGTGAAAAAAGTTTCCAATCTGTCTCCTTAGGGGCAAACAGCCAGACTGCTTTTCAGTCTACGGTCAGCCCAGCAGACTTGGTCAAATACCCCCAGCTAGAACATACTCTGCTTTTGGATGTGAGACACCACTGATGTGATTTGCTACTAAGTCCTGGGCTGAGAACAGTCTTTCTGAAAAAGAATTTATTTGTGTTTTCTAATCAAAACTAAAAAAAAAAGAAAGAAGGAAAAATTTCACAACAGCCCTCGGATGTTCACTTCCTTTTAGCCTTTGCACTGATTACACAAGGAACTCAGCTTTTGGTTTTGGTTTACAGTTAATAGGCTTGCTCAGCGAACGGACTGAGCTGCCATACGTTTGCTGACACATTCTTTCCTCAGTGACAGAAAGAATGTGGCACTCTGGCAACTGACCGTGGGCTCCACCCCCTCACCAGTCTTACCACTGTGCACGTGCACTCTGAGACAGATTTTCAAAGCAGATGTAAATACTTGACACTGGGAAAGCAGTCATCTGGCTGTCCGAAGATGTGGGCCATGAATTTGCAAAACTTTAGAGTAGGAAAAGCAAAACTCTGCCACTAAAGGGAGCCATGGAATACTTCAGAGGATCCAAGGTCAGGAGCCAAGATAGCTGCTGAATGATGATCCATGTGGGCCATGAATTTGCAAAACTTTAGAGTAGGAAAAGCAAAACTCTGCCACTAAAGGGAGCCATGGAATACTTCAGAGGATCCAAGGTCAGGAGCAAAGATAGCTGCTGAATGATGATCCGTCTCAGGGGTCACTAATCAGAGTGCCCCCTAATCAGAGGCCTGCCTGTATAGGAGTGGGCAAACTGCCTAGTAACAGCTGACCCTGAGCATGCTGGTTATATAGGGTTAATCCTTGGGGGTTCCCTACAGTCTTGGCGACACAAAGCTGCTTGTTCTGAATCAGCTGCTGCTGAGGACTCTGTATTGCCTAGAAAAGGCCAGAGGAACGGTAAGGAGGCTGACCTCCAAACTTGGGCACCTAAAATTAGGGGCATAAATACCTCGCTTCCGTTCATTTCCCTTGGAGGAGAAGTGATTAGTTACCCCAAATGAGTCCATCCTGATCTCTCTGAGGTTCGTTGGGTGGTTGGCAGCTGTTGGGTTACCTTTCCAGTGACCTGGCTAACTGATGGATGTAAAACAATTGCTTTCATTTCTAGGTGGCAAGGAGCTGTTATTGACTGGAATGGCACAGAACCGATCTTGTGATGACCTGACCTGCACTTTATTTGTAAAGACGAAAAGGAAATGACTGAATTAGCGCATTTCTATTCCCATCGATACAGGAAATAGGACAAGAGTTGTGCAGTTTACGGTGAGGAAGAGTGACATGGTTCGCAGGCTGGAAGAGTTTCACCTCGATCACCTCGTGCTTCAGATATTTTCCTTATAATATAAACAGCTCTTACGTAAGTTCCTTGTCACTGCCTTAAACATACAGCGTTTGAGAGTGGACTGAGTTTCCACCACCAAATCAAGGTTACGGATGAAACAGTGAAGTCGTCAAGGTCCCCTTGAGGTCTCTTTCTGGATCCACTCTGTATCCTGCCATTGTTTCAAAGCATCTGATGAAAGAACTCAGATTTCTGTCACTGTACATGTCTTCTCTGTACTGCCTGCTCCTCCACCTGCGTAACTCCAGTGCAAGTATAAAATATTATCCAAGAAATGTAGAGTCACTTCTTTACCTGATACTAGTCAGTCTCATTTTGCACTACCCAGGCTGGTAACCGTAAGGGCTTTTCAGATAAAGCCTGACCTATACGCAGTACTTGTGTTGTAAATTTTGCAGTAAGAATCGTGGTTCCGTGTTACCAGAATAACAGCACTAGTATGTTTGTTCCATATACCGGTGCAGTCAGTGTGTAACAGTGCCTCACGCTGATGTAGCTCATGTTTCTTTCTGGAAATAGCTGTATCAGTATCTTTCCACCTATACTGCTGTAGCTACTTACACACTAGGGCTTATTTACACCAAAGTGATCGATCAGATCTGTGGTTTGCTTCTCACAGTGACAAGAAAACAGAAGAGCTCTTAGGTTTGAAATTTAAGTGGTGCTGATCTGTGGTAGATACTGGGTTTTGTGATTAAATAAAGTGCATGTACCAGAGTGATGTACAGCAAGATACGGGACCAGCAGTTTGTGTTCTGAAATGAATTGTTTCAGTGACATGTTTTGGCAGCGCTACCAAAATCAGAACAGATTACTGAACTAAAGATTGGAAAAAATGCCTTTGAAAAAAGGCAGATAAATGGTGTTTCTAGAATTATTCATCTGTCTTGAGAGTGAATATTTTGTGAGGTTGAATAAAGAACTTTTACTTTCTGATATTTATCATTCTCCCTAGCGAGTATGCAGACTCCTCTGAGTCCTCATAAACAGTTGCTCTTTCCAAAATGAATTTCCAGTGAGGATCCCCACTGTGTGTCGTGTGTAGGTACCACACTGACTGCAGATGCAAATCTCGGGGAATCACCACCTGAGCTAGATTTGGAAACAAGCCGGAGTATAAGCCGTAGCGGGGCACCAGAAATGTTCAGAGCGTCCGAATGAACATCTGCCTCCCCCTTTACTTCGCACTCCCATTGAACCATCCATATGCAGAAATGTGTCTCAGGGTTTCGGTTGTTTTATTTAACTCAGTGTACTGTAATTTGTTTGGTTTAGATCAGATAAGCTAACTTAAATCTTGTGAGGTCAGAACTCCCATTCAGCCTCTGAGCGTGGGCAGCAGCAGATCCAACTGGGTTCACTCCTGACTTGCTGCAGGGATGTTGTAAGGCCATTGGCAAACCCTTTCATCTTTGTGTGTAGGGATCTGTTTGTCCTGTCAGCTCTGGCTGGGCTCAGTACTGACCCTAAGAGACACTCATCGTCCGTACCCCGAGCCCTCCGGTTTCCCAGAAAGAACTTGCCTCAGTGGGAGCTTCAGTGTTTCTTAGAGTGGCAGATCCCACACAGTCACAAATCCCAAATCCAAAGAATGTTCTCTTGAAATTTCTATGACCTATAGTCCATGGTTTGATTCATGAAGCAAATATAGTTTGATTTTCCCAGCTACCTACAGAGCATTGCTAATATAAAATAAAACTTTTGTGCAGAAAGCATGTGGACAGAAAATAGTGTGGAGATTAACAATGGTGAAAGATTTTTGGAACCAGCTACAGTAAAAAATTCCTTTCTGCATTTTCCAGTCTAGCAAACGTACGCCGTTTCCGATATAGTGCTGCTGTAAAGAAAGTCAGTTTGGAGATAACCTTCCGACAGAAGAGCAGCAAAGATAAGTGTTCGTCTGGGGAAGGAGGGAGCTGCCTTGCGACAGGCCAGATTTCATCGGCTGAAGTACAGGGGTCTGCAGCGCAGGATGGTCGGAGGAGCTGCTCTCTGGTCAGAGGAGACATGGGGGTGTGGTGTATCTGTGCTTTAGGATGAAGGAACTGTGCTCCAGACTGCGGGATGGTGGGTAAGGGGAGCCCAAGAGCATTGCCTCGAACAGGTTTCACCTGGGAAGACGTAAGGGTTTTTCTCGGTATAAGAAAGTGTAGATGAGTAGATAGGGCTTGGAAATAGATTGTGGTTTATGGTTCATCTTAGAGAGTAAATGAAGATGAGGAGAGGCGCTGAACAATGACCCTCTTTCTAAAACAGGCTGCAATGTTTTGGGGCTCCTTCATCACTAGTTATGGAGAAACGTAATTTCTATTTGTTGAAACTTAATTTCTATGACGACAGAACCTCAGCGAGACAGCTCTTTCTGCCCTGTTGTCTGTCATTGTTTCCTTGTGTATTTGTTCTGCAAAGTCCACTGTCCACCTGTCATGTACTCGAGATGAACTAACTCCACCCTCACCTGTGCCCTTGCTCGCAAAGGCAGAAATAACACTCTTGGACCACTTCACCAAACCGCCACCTGTGTACAGCAGTTCCACCAAGCTGGAGCATGGAGAACCTCAGTAAGCTCCTTCCACCGCCTTTGCTCCTAGAGCCTAAACCCTGTATCTGCCTTCACCAGGCTTCAGTGCCAGTGTCCTCACTAGGCAGGAGAGATGGCTCTTGAGATTGGCTAGGGCGTCCTTCTGCAAGGGAGAAATGTGCAACCAGAACATTAATTTAGATCTAGTTTCTCAGAAAAATGTCAGAGCATTACCGTGATCACTGTCTGCATCAAGAGGAAGGCTGGCATATTTTTAATTCAACATAAAGCACTAGAAGTTGTTTCCCTTAAGACGTTACAGGGTTTTTTGAGTCCATCGGAGGAGGTAATGCAAAACGATATATGGCAACGAGAAAACCTTTGCACAGATCACTGTAGAATCATATCCTGTTCCAGCAGCACGCATCTATTTTTTTTAGTTATGTTTTCCTCTTCATTGTTTCTCATTTTCTTTTTCATTGCCCAAGGAATGTGATTTCCTGAAATGAAGAAAACAGCAACTGTCTGATAATTGAACGTTAAAAGACACTGGTGACATTGGCACTTGAGCTGCATGGTGTCTTACTTTCATTCTCTTTTATTCTGTGGCATAAAAAAATTCAACCTCTGCTGAAAATTGTCACCTTAGCTAACAACAGACATGGCATATTGCGTGTGGTGGAATATGTAAACAGAGGTGCTGTTTTGTAAGGTGTCAGATGTGTCACCTTCGTACAAAATGTATATTTAACACTGCCTCGTACAGAACGTCCCACACAAATTAAATATTTAAAGCAAAAGTAAGAGTAAAACCCCATATTTCCTCCTAGTTTTTGTAATAATTCATTTTCTAATGGAAATTAATTTTCTAGTGGGAGATTCGATTATAAATGTTTCATGGGCCTCATCAGTCAGTGGAATGATACCAAGAGTCCTCTTCCGTGAGAGGAACTGTAGTGCTGCCGGAGTGGGATAGGGCAGCCTCCGCTGACCTCAGTGCTGTTAGCTTGGCAGCTACAGATCCGTAACCAACTAGTAACTAGTAACCAACTAGTCTGGAGCTGGTTTAGACAGTGAGCTACTGCCTGACTCCATGTACACATGCCCACCACGTCCTGCGTGAACCCCCCCAAGCAGGAGTGACAACTGCCAAGATCTCATGGCTTGCTGTTCAGTCTGATACGAGTCACTTCATCCTGATCACAACCAGCGCAGAGTCATACTGCGGGTCTGGGCAGGATGGGTGTGTGCACACACCGAGCAGTTCCTCACCCATCTGCAGGTCAGCCTTACAGCAGAGAGAATGTTTATTATAGCAGCAAACACATGTGAAAAAGTCATCATCGTGGGTAAAATTCAGAAGTGCTGTGATGAACCTGCTGGTGTTTGTTTTTCTCCACATCTGGCCCTTACACTGGTCAAACCCGGGAAAACTTTGATATATCATCTTTGAACACTTAGACTATCACGAATAAATCCCTGCTGTCACGATTTTGATCCTAAGTAGAGCAAACATGAGAACCTGAGTCTGATGTTTCCAAGGCTTTGCTTTTCTGCGGCAGATTTCTTTCTGATTTTATTTCTAATGTATCTAATGGGCTAATGAGAAGTGACAGGAAACGGACACCTCAGAAATCAGAGGGAAGCTGAAGAGCTTGGAAAAATGACACAGCCGTGAGCCAAGTTTTTCACAAGCGCTAAGTGGCTCAGGGGGCGTAACGATTCAGTTGCCGAAAGTGGAGTACTTGAAGGCAGCACGGTGTCCTGCGGCGGCTGGGAGCTCCAATCACTGGTTGTTTCTGAAAACACTGGTACCCGTTTTTTGAAGGAGTAAAATAGTCAGTTCTTCAGAGTGCCAACATGATTTGGAGTATGATTACAAAAATGTGAAGTGATACAAAATACAGATTTACATTGTTTTGGTAACTGAATAATTTTCCCGAGCAAGGGTACGTTTACTATGGGGCAAACTTCCCTGAGCTGTTTCACATTGAGCATAGCCGGAACATGGACGGGTTGGAGTAGGTGATAAAAAGTTAACCCACGCCAAAGTTTGTCTTGTAATTATCTCTTCAGTTCATGTTCACGGAAACACAAAACTTCAGAATCAAGCACCAAACCCTTTATGACTGATGTGCATTATTTTATTTTTCTGTTCATCCATGAGATCATGTAGGGAGCAGAAAGGTTTCTTCGTGGAAATGAAGTGACAGCTCCTGCACGTCTGTATGATCCAGGGCCCAGTCTGCTGCATAACCTGGGGGAAACCCCTCCCCTCAAGAACAGTTTGTGCATACGACGCTCCTCAATTATTTGTTTGCGTTGGCTGAAAGGTAATAAATCCTGCATTAGCTGTCAAATATGGAAGCGGTTTCTCCTCAGCTGCTTTGTGTACAAAGCTAGAGAAGGAAAGGGGCCTTTTCAATCAGATATTTGTCATTTCAGCTGGGGTGGGGATGGGTCGTTGTTACAGCGGAAAGAAACCCGGTTTTGTGATGTCCCCATTAACAATAGTTGTTGACTAACTCAACACGGAAACAAGCACCGTTTTTAAATACAGAGACCCTCTCCAGATTGCAAAGTGACTTTTTTCTGAGATAAGTATTTATCAGTAGTCAAAGATTTCAAGTTTTATCTGCTGTGAGTTTTCTGATTTTTCTTTTGCTTGAAGGAATTACGCTCAACGGCGACAGTTGACACGTCGTGGAAGCAGTGCTTAAAGGCGACTCTTAGCGCTGAGGCTTTTGCCAGGCTGTTGAACTAGAGCACTACTTCTGTGATCTCTGGCTCTGACGTCCAGGTGAGTTTCAGCTCGTGTGTGGTTTCCATGGCACTGTACACATTACGTGCTATTCCCAGCATGCTTTTCATCGCACGTCCTTGGTCTGCACAGGCTGGAATGTCTTACAGCAGCTCGTGGGGCTCGGTGCTTCAACTTGCACGGCCCGTTTGGAAAACCTGAGACTGTTCAGATGCAACCTATTTCATCGTCCCAGCTGGTCCCTGCGTTGCTTACTGTGAGATGTTCGTAAGGCGATCTGTTTGCTCGAGGTACCAATGCCCAAAACAAAAGCTTCCAACATTGTCAGTTAGTCTTGGCCTTACTTACTCTGCTCAGGTGGTGTCCTGCTGCAAGTTCAGTCTCCTCTGTGGACCTCAAGCAGGATCACAGAATCACCTGGTTGGAAAAGACCTTTAACATCACCCAGTCCAACCGTTCCCCTGCACTGCCAGGGTCCCTGAACCATGTCCCTCAGCTCCACACCCACACGGCTGTGAAACCCCTCCAGGGATGGGGACTCCACCACCTCCCTCGGCAGCCTGGGCCAACACTGCACAGCCCTCTCTGGAAAGAAATTGTTCCTGATGTTCAACCTAAATCTCCCCTAGTGCAACTTGAGGCCATTTCCTCTCGTCCTGTCACTTGTCACATGGGAGAAGAGACCGACCCCCACCTCACCACAACCTCCTTTCAGGTAGATGTAGAGAGTGATAAGGTCTCCCCTGAGTCTCCAGGCTAAACAACCCCAGGTCCCTCAGCTGCTCCTCGTAGGACTTGCTCCCCTGATCATTCAATCCTTCACCAGCTTCGTTGCCCTTCTCTAGACGTGCTCCAGTGGGGGTCCCAAAACCATCTAGTCTAGTCAGTGATGTCTACAGGATACCTACGTCTGTGTAAACCAGTCTTTGAAATCTCTTTGAAGCGACTGATGAGAAATAGGCACAATACGGGCGTGAGCCACCTGACCTGATTTAGGTGCCCACTAAATGAACTGCATTTTCCCCTTCGCTGCCTGCTGCTGGCTGGATCTCTGCTGATTACCCAGCCTATGGGGAGGCCACGATGATCAGTTCAAATGAATCCCACTGTGCGTGAAGGATAAAGACCGAAAAGAAGAAGAATGTGTTTATAGACCCATATACTTGATAAACCAAATGAATGAGATGATGGGGTAGAGTTTTCTCCTGGCTCCTGCACCGTCCTTTCCTCTGTCTTCCTCTTCATCGCTTTTTGCTG
>NW_010433539.1:26768-66260 GCF_000710305.1 Buceros rhinoceros silvestris | reverse complement strand
GAATTTGCCAGTGTCTGGAGAAAGAGCTGCTGATAAAATTAAATTGCTCGTGTGGGCACCCAGGAGGCTTATCAGAGTTGAGACCTGGAAGGTGTCCTGGACGAGAGGTTTTGTAAGCATAGATTTCTTGTATAACAGCACTAGGATTGTGTCACAATACTAAATCCTGATAAAGCACTCGAGATAGCTGTACCTCGTGTGGGTGTTCTGCTCATTTTCTTATCAGTATCTTATCGTTTGGCCAGGACTTCCAAATTAATCTAAGAAATATTCTGGGCATTTGTAAAAATACCCTGTACACTGGAATTCAGCAAATATTTATTAATTGACAACACACTAGCAAAGAATGCGCCACCAAAAAAAGAACGGAGCTGTTGAGCTCCTCTCTGCACCGTGCACAAAGAATATGAGGTGAAAAGTCACGTTCCACAAACATACCTTTTGCTGAGATGTGCTTGGCTTGGCGAGTGGTATGGGTATGAGCCAAGGTCTCCAGACCTTGAATTCGGGAGGGTCACTTCAGAAAAATACAGCTGCTGGCTAAGGGAAGGGGTGGTCCGTGCCCTCCACCTGTGTGGCACAGTTCCCCTGAGGAAGTCTGGGTATCTGCAAGGTCTCTCCAAAGAAGTGAAAACCCCAAGTGAAGATCCCAGATACTGAGCAGCCACTCAGTCAGCCGTGTGTGTGACGCTGGTGAAGTTCTGTTACGGATTAAATCCTAAATATTAAAAAGGCATTATCGGGGGGTGGGGGGTGTGTGATGTAACGTTGGATTAGTTTTAGTAATCCAAGAAAAAGAAAAAATCCACCTCAAGCACAGGACATGGAAAAGGCTACAAATCATCTCACCCTAGAAGAACAGGACGTGGTGAATCACTGATTTTGGTGTTTCTTCCAATTTTTTCTTCTTTGTGATGCAGTTTTAGGCCTGCACTTCCTTTACTTTATTGACCATTAAATGCTGGAGGAAAACACACTATGGGCCAAACTCATGCCGTGCGCACATCAGTTGGGCACTGCTTTCAGGGCGCTCCATGGTTTTCTTTACCTCACATGGAAGATAATTGTCTTGAAAGCTGTCGCTGTTTGTGTTTTACTTTATTGACCATTAAATGCTGGAGGAAAACACACTATGGGCCAAACTCATGCCGTGCGCACATCAGTTGGGCACTGCTTTCAGGGCGCTCCATGGTTTTCTTTACCTCACATGGAAGATAATTGTCTTGAAAGCTGTCGCTGTTTGTGTCTTTATGTCTTCTTCTCCTGTTTTGAAATGGCGGTGGTACGTTGTTGATGTGATTGCAAATCCGCTGTCATATGCGGTTTGCATTTGGTTAGTAGAAGCAAAAGGGGAAACTATCACAGTGGCGAGTGGCAGCTGGTCACTGCCAGACCTAGAGAGTGAGGCAGAGGAGTGACTCTCTGCAATGGCGAGGGAAGGCAGCTGCTCTTGTACGAGCGCTTCAGCCCAGCCCAGTCCTATTATGACTGACATCCTTCTCAGGGCCGATTTCCTACGGCACACGATCTCCTTTGTGAGCGCTCTGGGTCGAGTCAGTGCTGTAGGAGACAATCCCGATCTATTAAAGTTGTGATTCCTCTTTGCAAACCTGAAGAACATGACACACGCATCAGAATCTGCTCCGCTCTTATGGGTGTTAGTATTTTTCAGGGTTTTCAAGGTCAGTAGCAGATGAACATAGTAAAAAATAAGAAAATCAGGCTTTTTTGTTTTTTTTTTTTTTACAGCATGAAATACAGCTATGGATACCCAACTGTTCAGTCATCTAAGAGAAAATAGGTGGCTGATGGCTGCGTGCCATAGGCTTTGAGAAATACACGTGTCTGTGAGTAGCAGAGGGCAGAGGAAGAGGAATTAGAGAGGTAATTACTATCTTTATTTTAATTTTGGGTGGAATTCGTAAGGGTTTGTGTATCAGTGCTAACACATACACTATTTTTTAACAGAACAGTGGGTTAAAAATACAGGGAAGCATCCTAAAGAGTGAGAGACGGAACAGCCATGAGACCAGGTTGGGAGCTGTTGGAGTCTCCTCTCCAACAGTTCCTCACCAGCCTTAAATTCTTCTGACAGAGCTTGTGCTCTCCAAAACCACATTGCTCCTCTGCATCCTCCTTTTGAGTGTTCTCAGCTGCTAAGAGCAGTGAAAGGCACTCCACTCCTGACAGGATAAAGGCAGCATTCATTTCTGCTCTCTCCCTGCTTGTTTTCTCCTCGTTACATATCCTATGTCTAACGTGCAACTGGATGAGGAAACCTCTTTCTTCTGTGGACCCTGACAACAAAATGGTCTGAGAGGAGAAGAGTGATTTATGAGGTTTCCGGGATGCAGGGAACAAGTGACTTTTGATTAAAGGAAAAGTTATGTTCCCGGCTTGAAAAAATAAATCAACTAACAGTAAAGTCATACGGAGACTGTATGTTATCTACAGTTGTTCCAGAAGGAGTTTCCTACAGAACAGCCATTACAAGTCATTGTGAGCCTCTTGGGAACAGCAGTCAAAAACATCAGCAGTTAATTACTAGAACTTCCTAAATCAACCTTCTTTGGCATGACATGAAGTGAACGAAAGCAATAAAAGCAAGGAAGTGCATTGTGCTTTGTCCTGTCCAGCTCCTGTTCGGACAGGCGTAGGTCACAAGCGCAAATGTAACCAGACATGAATTGTTTTTTACTTTAATTCCTGGCCTTGGGTTAAATTAAATCAGCACGCTGGAAAGGCCAAGGTGAAACGTGGGGCCAGGTCTTCAGACTGCGTAAATCCTCTGACTTCGGTTGAGCTGTACCGTAGCCACACCTTGAGCATAGTCCCTGCTCAAGTAAAGCTTCAAAGGGGACAGAAAAAGTACGTCTGAAAAGGGCTGGTAAAGAGAGAAACTGGACCATCTGCTCTTCCTGGGGGCTTCAAATAGCTTTGAGAATGTGTGTTGGGGTGCTGCTATGGTTTATGATACACAACTCTGAGGGGTGGAGATTTTTCTTTGCCTTGGCCTGATGGTGGTTTGTCCTGGGGGCAGCAGAAAGGTTGTGCAGATTCTGCGGCTCCTGGAATGAGTCTGGCAAGAAGAGATTATGTCCCCTCACGTTTGAGAAAAGGGAAGTGTGTCGCGTGTACCCTGCTTCCAAATTGACTTCTGTGCTTTAGAACCCACCTGCAAAATCTAGAATATCTGCTTGATAAAGCAGCGTTACTGCTGGTTCTCGCGGATCTCTTCACTTTTGACCTTAGAGTGGGGTGAAGAAGATGATTTGGTGAGTCTTCCAGGGAAAAGGAGCTTCGAGTAGGGATGCAAATGGGTCAGAGTTGCAGCATCACACATCTTTGACTAAGAGTGAGCGAGAAGGAAACCCAGAGGAAAGCCTAGTGTCTTAACTGGAGGGAAGGAGCCAAAGGAAAAGGCACGCAACGACAAATGAAACGGAAGTCGTGTATCAGGAAGAGTTTTATAGGATCTCGAACTCCTCATAGCTGTGGGTGAGGAGCGGCTGGTGGTTGATAGAGGGTGGCAGAAAGGAAGGGAGCACGAGATGTTGGCCAGACTGGGCTCCCCAGACCTTGGGAGCCTAATGCAGCCTGGGTGATGGGAAGCCGCAGAGCACAGTGTTTCCAGACCTGCAGGTAGGCAAATCACGGGAGGTGCCATGCGAGGGCTGGCCAGAAAAGCAATAACCTACACAGCAGGCAGGATGTTTCCCTGATTCCTTAGGAGCTAATCGCCACAAACACAAAGGCCTGTCAAGGAGCTGAGGAACGAAGGTAGGTGGAGAAACCCAGATGACATGATGAGGACCAAAGGAGGACTCTGACTCAGTGGCTCCTGGGGCTACCCTGGGAGGATGATCAGCCCACGGTCAGGGCTTTGCTTCTTCATCCCCTCATGAAACACCTGGGGTTATCCTGGGCTGTGAGCGTGTGTGCGTGGAGTGATGCTCTGGTCTGGAGAACCTCTAACACAGACTGATAACCTCAATAACATCATTTTGTCAAATGCTGTTTCCCTCTTGAGGTCGAAGCTGTCAGTTTTAATTTTATTCTTGAAATGGTATATCTGAACACATCACCCTACATGACTTCTTGGGTCAGATGAACAGATGTGCCTCCCTGACCTGCCTTTTACAGCTATTTTAGGAAAACTCAACTACACTTCTGACAGTGGAGCACAGCATACAAGATGGATGGTGACTTCAGAGGATGCTTCAAGGCACTCTCTGCTTGCAGCTGTAACAGTACAGAATTTTGGTTTTAATTCTCTTCTTTTGATACATGGATCATAGCCAGTGGTGTCTGTGTGCAGACCATAGGCTGGCGGGAAAAGTAGAAATTGCAAAATGGAATGTAATTTTCTGGGCTTTTTCTGCAGGCTCTCCAGGCTTGCAAAGGGTTTGGCTACTTGTTCCAGCAGCAGCAGCAGTGTCACTCACACAGGAGAAGCCCTTTATGATCTCAGGCCTCCGCAGGCTCTTTTCCAGCTGAGATTTTTGAGCAGTTCCAGTGCAGTGTGTAGGAAACGGCCTCTGGTGACATTATTCTGCTTTCGGTGCCAGTGCCAGCATGTGCCAAGATGATTGCTGCTATAACAAATAAACTCAGCCACGCTGCAGCTGCCCTTTGTGTAAACTAGGAGCAGGAACTGGGAATGCCCCTAATGTTCTCTGGAGCTGAAGCTGCTTTATCAAAGCGAACAGCATGTGGCATCCTCACTTAACATTGTGCACATCCTTCTGAATGCGCCCGTGTCGTAAATGACACCACAATTTATTTTTAACTTGTTAATATTTGATGTAAAGGTCCATTTTATTAAGCTTGAGGAAACAAGCAAGAGAAAAGACATCGGAAGTTAATGGAGTCCCAGTAGAAGGGGGTAAGTAGATCACAGCAAGCAGTTGTGCTAGGACAGAGTCACAGCACACAAAATCAGTGACTTCGTTTGTTGAGCCCTCTGACCTGAGAAGTTCAGGGAGGACAAACTCTCTTAATGATCCCTGAGCACAGCAAGGTACAAAGCAGTACAGCTCCAGACAAACCTCACTTGCTGAGAGCACTGGAGCTCCAAGCTGGTGGTGAGACAAAGCATAAATCTCCGGAATTTTTCAGCTCTGATTCAGAATCCCATTTAAAATAAGCAGATGAGCAGACCTCAATGTTCTAAAAGCTTTCACTCTGGAACTTGCAGTAACTATGCAAAAGGAGGGCCAAGCCCGTGCCAGATATTTAGGAAAATACTCCTATATGTAAAAACAAAAAAGGAAAATTGAAAGTGAATAACCAAAACTTCCTGTTTGTCCTTCTGAAATTTGAAAATGAAAGAAAAAATGTAGTGGCAGCAGCAACACACATGATCGCAGTGAGGTGGAGGGAAAAGCAGAGGAGGGCCTAACTCCAAATGAAGGACCTGTAGAGAGCCTCTGCCTGGTTGTCTTCGGTTTATTGCTGTCCAGATATACTTAAGGATATTCGGGAAAATCTCTGTTGACCAAGTTTTATTGTTCCTTTCCTATTTCTTAACAACAGGGAGTTTGAGAATAGACCTCACACCTGGGTGCTCTAGTGTGAATATTGTCGTTGCAAACCCAGAAATGCTTCCTGTGTGAATTCGAGTGGATATTGTGAAATTAGAAACGGAACATTTCTATGAGTATTCATCAGAGAACTCCTGACTTGCCTTGAAATGCTTCTCAGTTTTCACCAGCATCACGATATGTTAAACCCTTCCTGTCAATATTGGCATAAGATGTGTAGAGTAATTAACCGCTGAGCCTTACCCATTTCTAACGACCAGCTAACGAGGCTGACTGTCTCTACCCACATGCTTCTTTGAGGAAAAAAAATGGTTTTGGCAGGGAATGAAGGAAACTAACTCCATTTAAAAGTTCGCTATCCCATTTAAAAGGCTTTAAAGGTGAAATTCCATTCCTGTGGAAATCAGTATGATTTGATTTCAAAATGAACAGGATTTCACTTTAAAAAAAAAAACAGCTTTGAGGTATATGGAATCAAATAAAGTTCTGTAATTGAGTTTGGGTTCTAGATTTGGAAGATACCAACGCATAAGAGCAATGAAATGCTACGTAAACCAGCTGAAGTTTTATAGCCACAGTTCACTGTCGGTGCTGACCTGGGGATCGTCATCGGTGCTGTGTGGTTCCCCACATGGCCACGATCAGGCAGATTAATTGAGCAGTTACACAGTCACCTGAGAGCAGTTACAGGTTCCTAGACAAAATAGAGCCTAGATTTAAACAGAAGAATTCTGTTCATTAGATATTAAAAAACCATGGCCGCTTGACTGAAGGATAAGCTGCACCAAGATATTCTTTTTTCTGTCAATTAGAGTGAAAACCACTGCAACAGGGAATAAATCACAGTTTTTACCAAAGAAGGAGAAATGCCGAGTCACCAGCGGGTTCAAAGAGTTGGTCAGGACCTGACAAATGAAGGGCTGTTGTCCAAGGTTTGTAGGGGGAAAAAAGGAGAAGAAACCATTAAGAAAACTTGGAATTGAACCAAATCACTGATTCACCAGAGAACAGGGATGTGGAAAAAGCACTGCTGCAACCAAGGCAAACGTGCTGAAAAATCCGCCTGGGCCAGAGCAAACAGGACCTTTCCCGGCCCAAGGAGACACGAGAGAATCATTACTCGCTGCTGCCTGAGCGCTCACTTCGCATTCCCCGGGAAGCAATTGGCAGGGAGCACCGCATGCTCTCCTCTCCTTTTAGGGGAGCTCTGAGGAGTGGAGAATCCTGGAGCCTTCTCACGCCAAGGAGCGAAAAGAATCATTCCTCTGTATCTGCTGCACTCAATCAACATCTCCCTCGGCTTGTTCTGCAAGAACAAGAAGAACCGAGAATAGAAATCTGTCATACGTGGTTCGCTTTAATACCACAATCCCCAAGACATCCCAGCTCCCCCCTTTTAAAGATATTTCTGGAAAATTAATAGGGTTTTTTTTATTGGCTGTTCCAATTTTAGAGCTATCAGGATGATGAGAGCTACAGGGACTGCTGTCACAGTGACAGGACCCCCTCACCTTCTACCTTCGTGCTTAGCCACTATGGACCAGATTGATCCCATTTCCATTCAAACATCAGTTTGAGGGACACGGTGTAGTTGCCTTTTGCTTCCAATAATATCCTGCGAGATATTATTTCCGAAAAACGATTCAGATTCCTCATTCTTCTCTAATGATCGGGCCATGTGAGCAATACAAGCTTGTTGCCAGACAATGGAGTCCAAGGGATTGGTTGTCATGATTTGAATCCAGTGTCTCAGGTTTTCCTCTACTAGCAGCAGAGAAGAGCAAGATGTTTCACTGTCTGAACAGTTTTCTTAAAGCACGCCAGTAACTGAGGAAATCTCGCCATCTCAGTTGTGAACATTCAATTGCAAACTGTGAGGGAAAACGTGTTTCTGCTGCCAAATGTCAGAGAGAGTCCATGTCAGGAAAAAAACCACCACCAAAGTTGGGCTTCTTGAGTTTGATGCTTTATCCCAGACTCAACCATCTCAGGAAGAGTGATCTGGTTTTCAGGAGTTTTTCTTCCTGAACATTTGCCTACCCACGTGTATAAACGTCTCACTTGAGATACGTGATGATGAAAATCTGGAGCCCTGCTTTGTAATTTTGAACCATTAGGGGTTAACGCTAAAATTCATAACGGAACCAAAAATCTGGAAACTCAGGGTACAGGCCACATCATTATTCATTTTCCATGTCCTTCTGCTAATGTTATATAGGAGCCAATAATCAGTGATCACAGTCTAAACTGTACATTGCAGCCTCGGGCACGTATCGTTCTTATCCCTCCCTGGCTCCAGCACGATTTGTAAATGAGATAATAATATTCTCCCTTCTCATCTCACAAACGTATGGCAGCTTCTCACTGGGTTTTATTTTACATGTCAGAATAAAACACAGATGACTCTAGGGTGCACAGTTCAGTTTTATTCAAATTATTTGCATCTGTTGAGATGCATAAGACTTTACTGATTTTTTTTCTTCTTTTCAGAATCCTTGGCACTACACCAAAGTCATGGAATTGAGATTTCTGACCCTTCAGACTCCTGTCAGTGAACTGAGGGTGTAATTTGCTTTGAGGCGATCATAGGTCTGAAAAGGCTGAGTTAGACTGAGCCTGGTGTCGTTTGAATGAGTTTAAGGTCTAGTAGAAAAACCAGGGTTCAGTTGTGGCATATATTTTTTTTACGTAGTCATCTGAGGGTTTTTCACATCAGCACGGATCAGCACTGTGTGAACTCCAGAAGGGTTTTGAGATAATTTTAATTTTTGTTTTCCTAACAAGCAGTTCACAGTTGTTGAAGCTTCTTGCTCTACTTTTCTTGAAGCAAGTCTAGATACTGCTGGAAATACTGATTTTGCAATGGCAGAAGAAGGTCTTACAAGGAGGCTTGAAGCTAAACAGAACTCTGTGTGCAAAGAACTTCTCTCTATGCCCAACAGGTAAGTCTTGTCAAAGACCTGGAGGCTCAGCTGAGATGATTCCTCAGAAGTTCTTATTTGGGTTTGTAACTTCAGTGTTCCGGAAATCAGCCCAGAACCTGCAGGGTTTCAGAACAAAACAAACCCAAACTTTCTAGAAGTTACATCTGAGATGATCGACATGTTTTGTGGACTTAGAATAGAACAAAGCTTGCTTAATTTTGTTGACTGGCTCTGAAATACCACGAATCCTACGCCTTCCGCAGAGTTCTGGCAGACCCAAGTTTGGCCCGAGCCAAATCTCAGCTGTACCAGAGAAAGAAAACATGGGAGAGAAAATGTTATTTCATGGAGTCAGTCAGTTTTTCTCTCGTCATGGATGGTACTGATGAAAAGTTAAGTGGGTTTTCATTTGTTCGAAAGCAGTTTATCATCAGAATGGTAGAGCAGAAAGGGAAGTCTGTTCTTCTCTGGGGCTGAGTCTATATGTTGTGAGTAAAACTTCGGCAGCCTCTCAGTTTGTGTTACCATGATTCCAATTCTATGCAATATTTGGCTTCCAGAAAGAGAGAGAGAGTGAAAGTGGAGATACACTGGCAGACAAACCACAGAAGTGAAGATTTCCTGTTGTGATTTCTGTCAAGGGTGCTTATGAAATTTCGTTTATGCAGACTGAGTTCTCGGTGGGTAATTGCAAGAATTCTCTGCTGAATGACCAAATCAAGGATTTTGAACATTTCATCTGGGTTTGGGGGCGAGAGCTCTTTTAGATCAGAAATACTGACTAAAGAAAACAAACTAGCAGAAGTGGAGCAGATGGTAGAGGAGAAATGTAGCCCCACAGAACCCTCGCGAACAGTTCTGTAAGCAAACCTTCAGCCGGGCTGTCTCTGACAAAACACTTTCCCAACTGTTCTGCAGCTACGTGCTTTCTGCCAAGGCACATGAAAGATCCATTGCAAGTAAATGCCTTTATCTATTGGCAAAGCTATCGGGAATGTAGGTGGGGTTACGGCACTCTGCCCCGCAGTTCAGGAGGGTCCGAGCCCCCGTGCGAGGTGAGGCTGAGGTTGTGTGCATGCTCCTGGTGAGCATGCTCCTGGTGAGCCCTCCGTTTTCAAACCTACCACCTTGACCTCTCCTGGCCTTTTCCCCTCTGAAGTCACCTCCAGCTCTGTCTCTCCTGTAACCTAAGCTTTCCTGGTTGCACTCCTCACACTTACATAACAACATTTCATCAAAACATATTTCTAATTAACATGCTCTAGATTTGATCCCACCTCAGAGAAAAATTCCAGCTTATTTAAGTGGGAGGAGGATCAATCTTTGTTTTGTTCTTTTCGGTTAAGAATGTACCAAGATCTTGTGAAGTCAAATCAAATAAAGCAATTTGTTTCTGACAGACCCTGTGTCTCATGAGCCTTGAAGGGGCCATTCAGTCCACTAAAACCACCTTGGAAAATGTTGCTCTTGGAGACAACGAAATGTGAAAACGTGATTAGCTGCAGATAAGCAATTTCTTTTTAAAAACCATGAGACTAGAATCAAGGTTTGAAAATTTTTTTTTTTTTTTTGCTCTGTAACCCCAGCAGTTCCTTCTCACTACGCTTGGGAAGAATTATCTGAGTGATGCTGCCTTTATAGTTGCGTGTTTCAAAGATGCCAAGGGAGCGCACCGTAGCCAAGCCCAGCACCGCGCGCCATCACTGCTCTGTCAGGAGAGTCGTGCTCTGTAACAGTGTTCTCCTCTCTCGCGCTGAGGTAACATATTATGCTGATTCTCCAGAGCTGGAAAACCGGCAGGGAATGGCTGGGAATGCCCAAGCATGTCTGCTGGAGGAGTGACTGTATGGAGACTGCACGCTGCCTTTGGGTCAGTATTTCCCTGCAGGGAGGAGCTCATGGCTAGTGATTTGAGGTAACAGAAGCCAAATCAAGAAGTGATTTGGAAATCACTTCTTGGAAGTGGAAAAATCCAGGGTTCTTTTTGTTTTATGGTAATACCTCAGGCACCAGTCAATGTTGTGGCCCTTATTCTTGGTCACCATACGCTTCAATTGGGTCTGTGCTGTTAAAGTAAAGAAGACCAGGGCTGGACCCGCAATCTTGTGCAGTGACCAACAGTTAGCACCCACTCTCTCTGCAACAGTTCTGCTCCATGGAATTTTTCTCTTTCCCAGACAATGCTCAGAGATGGTTCAAGAAATATCATGGGTCAGATGCTGTTCCCAGTAGGCAGCATGGGTGAGGCCACTCTTTTTTTTTCACATGGAAGAAAGTTTAGCCATATGATTACGAGATGAATCACACCACTTGCCTTCAGGGCCAATGAAGAGGTCCTGGCCTCTTTGTCATACTCAGGTTCATGTATCCTTGTGTAATATGAGAAAGGGCTTGACTTTTAATACTTGCAATCTCAACAGAAAAGAAAATCAAAAGGGAAGAATCAAAGGGATATTATTATTTTCCAGATGGTACAGAGAGATTAAAGACGTGTTTACGTAGTGCAGCAGAACATTGTACAGATATCCTCAAGCTAGTGCTGACCTGTGGGTGGTACTTGTTCACCACAACTATGGACAGAATATCTTTGTTGGCCCATCAAACTTTAGAAGTTGGCTCAAACTCCATGTAACCCAAAGACCGCTGAGAAAACAGTCAACAAGAGCAGCAAAAGGACGTTTGACAAGAAACATAATAGGAGGGGCCTTTCCTATAATCCTTGTATTAGAACTTTGGATCTAACCTCTACTTCTACTGACCAGCTGCTATCATCATTTTCTGATGGCATCTCCCTGCCTCAGAGCTACAAGCCCCTTCAAGTTTTGGCAGAACCATCAGACTATAGCAGTGCCTGTGAAATACATTCACCATCTCCAGTCGTTATCTTTCTGAATAGCAAATATCTTCAGCCTTTTAAAGATTTGAAAGAGTTTGAGTCTTGAGAGCTCTGGAACATGAACTCTTTCATTTGATAGAGGATATCTCTTAGGCTTCTCAAGATCAGACGTTTATGCTAATCACGTGCCAGTCCAGCCCTTCTGCGGAAGGGCACCTCCAATCAAAGGATATCATGGTATATATATATATTCCCTTTTCCATGGGTGGGTGAGCTGGTTTCCAGCTTTCCAGAAGACACACAATGAATGTTGTCTGTTGGCAAATCTCATTGGCTGTAGGAGCGGTTTGCAGAGCTCACATTTTTTAGTCTTTATCAATTAGTTATGGACCTTGATTGGAAAGTAGCAGGAAATTCTGAATCCCCAATGAAAATCCTGGACTATCTTTCCTCTAACGGGGTTTACGGCCTTGTCCTATGGTAGTTTTGATGTGAGCCGTAAATCCTTGATTTTTGCCCCTTTGCCTTCATCACTGGTAGTTTTCCTAAAAACCTGCTGCCTGAAGACTTGTTCTGCATCTTGACTGTCCACCCAGTGGAATATTTGAGACTAAATTTATCTGCCTTTTATGTTGTTTTTAAGTTACCTTTGGCGTGTGTTATTTCCTTATCTCGGACAAGAGAAAGGAAAAAGGAAGGAGTCTATTTCTGCCATCTCTTTCCTCCTGCAAGAAACCCCCCTCCCCCTTCCCTTCTCTTTGCCTTCCAAAGCTTTTGTTAATTTAAAATTAGCCCTTTGCGATGTTCTTGGGAAAATCAGGCTCCACACGGTGGACAAGTCCCTGTGGAGAGAGCTGCTGCAGTAAACATGGGGCAGAATCTCGGTGAGTCACCTGGTTGGCGTTCCCGCACTGCGTGAGGGAGGGCAGCGTAGGAAGCCTCTAAAGAAACATGCCACCATCACCAGGGAATCCACGCGGGATACTTCAGCTAAATCATTTCCCATCCTATCCGGGCCTCCTACCAGCTATTCCCTGCAAGCGTCAGTCCGGAGAGTAATTAGCGGGCACTCGGTGCCTGGCTGTGATCTCATCATCATTGTTTGACCAAAGGAAAGATTCAAAACAAGGCTCGGGGCCAAAAACATGTTCTGAAATGCTCTTTTAATATTCAGATTCTCTTGCCCCCATGGATTTTTTTTTTTTTTAAATTTCCCTTACAGTTAATTTTTAGTGACACCCACTGGCTAAGGCTCAATTGCCATAAATCCGTATTAGCCCTGGTTGGCTTGTAGAGAAGGTATTGGCTTGCGGTGCGTCAGAACAGCCTGACACGTCCATCTGCACCCACAGGCTGTTCAGGTCAGCCTCCCCGAAACGCTCGGGAGCACAGCTGCTTCCCAAAGTGCCTCTGCCTCAAGCCCATGCCGGTAACTCATTGCAAGAGGGATGAGGCGGAGAAGCCGCTCTTCATCAGCCTTTTGATGAAAACCCAGCAAGCACGTGGGATGTATTATTCGAACCAGCTGTCATGTTATTGCACAGAAGCTGTGTGAATCAGGAAGGAAAAAAATAGAGAAAATAACATTTCTCGGTGTCTTTGTTTTGTTGACGCACGGGGGAACACATGGCTGGAGGGTTTGTTTGGCAGGAGGAGGAGGACGACAAATGACAGCAGCATCTTTCAGGGCTTTTGCTAGGTGGAGGGTTTATAGGTGCTTCTGGAATCTCTTTGAGGGCAGAATGAAAGGACTGCAAGCACCCATGAAGAGGGAGGACAAATATATTTAAGTCAGGGGAGTTATGTGGGCAGCTTGGAAGATGAACTTCTTCCCTGTTGTCTTTCTTTTCCCACTTTCCACGACACGTAGCTCAGATTTTAGGAATCCCAAACCTCACCTTTCTACGGGTGCAGTCATGCAGAGGTTCAGTGCTTGCTGTGAGATGCTGATTGCTCAAATCTTCCAAACAAACAGCTTTCTGACAGAGTCATGCCCTGCTTGCAAGGAGTAAATGGAAATTCAACTCTGGAGTCTTGCTGTGTATTGTCAGCGAGACACGTCTGGTGTCACGGAATGTCTGTGCACCCTGCGTACCCCGTGTAGCTCATACCTTCAGCCACGCCAGCTCTCGCTCTGGAGGTGAGACAGCCACGGCAGCACAGATCTCAGCATGGGGTGAGGATTTTGCCGAGAGAGGTTTTGGTTGGTACACCAGGCACTAACTCCACTGCGCTGGCGTTCTCTGCTCGCAGCAAACAGGGGCTGGGAACGAACAAGACTTTCAAAGGCTGTGAGAAATGTGTGGACCCTTTCTGAGAAGTGCCCGTTACTCTGACACTTGCAAGTTCATAGTTCGTGGTGGAAATAGCTACGTGTTTTCTGCTCCCCCTCTACCCCACCAAACTGAAAGCTTTCCTTCAGCTAAGATTGAATATTTTCTAAATTTCTACAACTTCTGAAAAGAGTTGTGTGGTTTTTATGGCCTGGACACAGTTATCAGGAAGTAAAAGCAACACGAAATCGATGGTAGGTCTGATATTTCATCCAGAATAGGGCAGTGGCACAGAACCAGGACATTGCACATTCCATTTTCATCTTTTCATAGACATCTTTTACATTTACATTTTTAAAGCATCTGTAAGCTCATTTAAAAAAAAAACAACCAAAAAACCTCCAAACCCAAAACAACCACAAAATTGGGAAATGGCAGATGTCATCTGTCAGAACGATGATGAACAGTGTTTTCAAACCAAAGATTTTATCAAAATGAGTAAATAACAGTGCTCAGAAATGAGGCACATGTACACCACCGGGACAGTATTTTATAAGTTTTTAAAATTCCTTCATTTCTAAAGAATTTTTCATTAAAAAACAGATTTTGCAACTTTAACATTTCTGAACATCAATCAGATATGAAGACGAGACATGAATAGAAAACTGCCTGAAATGAAAGAGTAATGAAGAAATAAAGGACAGTGAATCGTTGCTGTGAAGTAAACAAAAAGGTGAATGAACATAAAGAGGAAAACCAAAAGGCTTCATGGGCTGAGACCTTGCAGTGATGAGGATGTACCAGTGTGTCACTCTCGTCCAGTTTCCTTTCAGGATGCCTTGGCCCAAGACATACCAGCAGATAGTACTTTTCCCCTGAAGTCCGTTAGAAGGTTTATTCTGGTCTCTTTAAGAGTCGTGGTCCTCTTTTGGGTAGTTTAATGTGATGAACATCGTGCTTTTGAGGTGGGAAAACCTGCTCTTGCTCTTGCTGTCTGCATAGGGAAGATGGAGTTGTGAGCTGTGACTGGATTCCCAGTGGCACCACCACGCGTTGGCGAGAGCGCTTGGAGCCTTTTAAAGCTGCAGTTCGTAGGTGGTCACTGGCCCTACCTTGTCGATCCCAGTGTGAGCTCTTTTCTCCAGTCACTCCCTTGCCTTTGGTCTTGCTGGGTCCTGGCAGCCATGTACGCAGCCCTGCCGAGCTCTCTGACACCTTCTTGTCTGGTCCTGCCCCGTTGGTTTGTATCTCTTGGAAGGAATGTGTGATAGCTCAATGAACTCTACGCCACCCACGTAGATTGTCTCCAGTAGGCTCCACCATGGATTCAGGGCTTGTCTTTAACAACTTCTGTGTTTTTCTAAGGAGAATAAAGAGGATAAGGACACCTCATTCAGCAGTGCCCAGCACAGATTTCAGTTTGGAGTTAAGTAAACACAGGTGCCTGCTGGAAGCTGGTTGCAAAGATACATCATCTTGGTCTCCTTCCAAAAACACTTTGAGAAGAAAGGTTTTAGAGGGCCCCTGGATGGCCCTGCCTGCCTCTGATGTCATGTGAGCACACTGGCTTTGTTAAAGTGAACAAGCAGGTGACACCTCCATTCCCTGACTGTCATGTTTCCTCAGGACGCTTTGCTATACAAAGCGGAGAAAAAGAAAGGAAAGGAAAGGAAAAAAAGGGCATTCCTAGGAGATTCTTGGGGACTGTCAGGAAAAATCAGATGGGCCGTGAGATCAAACCCTCTGGCTACAACCAATCATTACTACTTACTTTTTGGAAAATCATTACGGATGTTCAACCAAACTGAAGAAACCTCAGCAACAGCTTGTGGAATTAAATCATGTATTTCATTAATGAATTTTCCTTGGGATTTTTTTTTTTTTTTGGAGGCCCAGAGAGCATTTGGAAATGTTTTAAATTGTTTACCTTGACTTAAGTCAAGGTTATTTGAGTTTTCCATGGCGACAACTGGGCATGTCCAGAAACGATGGGATGAGCACGAGATAAAAGCATACGTGGTAGATAACTAGGCTAACTTTCCTTATACCTCACAGATCCTGAGGCACATCCTCCAGGCTGTAATATTGCCCTGAAAGTTATTAAAGGAAAAGGGAATCTTTTGTTCTCCTGATGCTTTTCGACTTGTCTTTGCAAACACTTCTCTGAAAAGAAGGCTTAAACTGGTATTGTCACATGAATTCCAGAGAGGAGTTAGCAAGTTCGGTATCTGCAAGGATGTGGGTTTTAAAGCTAAAAGAGACTGTTTTAATCATGTGGCTTCACTGTGTCCTAACAGAGGCCAGCATGTCTAAGACAGTAATTCCTGTGGTGAGTTTAAGAACATCTGGTTGAGATAACCCGAGTGTTTCCTAACTGGGTTTCATAAAAGGCCTCTTCATCTCAGCCTTTGTGTCTTATCCGTGTCTGTTGTTGTATGGAATATTCCTGGTTTATCAATAACGGGAGGGATTTCCAGGGATGTCTCAGCGAGGGAAGCCCCTGAATTTCAGCAGATTGATCTCAGACTTGAGCAGTATGAAGAGCTTTAATGTGTGTTTATCGAAGGGCGTCTCCAAATCATAGACGTGAGGAGGTGGATAAGGAGGAAGATTTCTCAGGCCTTTCGAGCTCACCTGGGGTGCTCGTTTTCCATCCCTCGGAAAACCCAATGCACGGTGAGGATATCAGCCTGGCTCGCAAAGCAGGAACATTTTGTCCTGAGCTGTTCAGCGCTCTGCCCCCTTGGTTTGCCTCATTATCAGCACTCTGGCTTTGGCTTCAGGATTCTCAGAATTAATCACTTTGCAGGCAAATCGGCTGCGGAGGTTTGCAGGGTTTCTTCAGAGGGCGGGTTTACTTTGGAGGCCAAGTAGACAGTTGCCAAGCAGCTGCCAGAACTGATGGATAGAAGCAACTGCAGGAATGTCCAGAAATGTCTCGTTGTTCTTTAGTTGTTTAAACAAATAGATATGGGGTGAACTGCTGGGTGTGGTCATTGGCCAAAAGACGGGATTTTGTAAGTGTATGTGGGGTTTTTTTAAAGTACTTTTGTCAATATTTCCTGTGTTTCTACATTACTAATTGTTGGAGAATCCCAAAAGTATAATAACTTTACTTTTTTTGTTGTTGAAAGAAATGATTAAAATTCAGAAATCAGTTTGAAAAAGGATTAGTAGGAAATTGAGACCTAGTGGACATAAATTCCTTCACTCTGTTGTAGCGAGTGCTGAATCGATGCTGATACCATGAAACCCCACTATTTCTGTCACAAAACAGTAACCACACATGTAGTTGTGTCTTCTGCATTTGAAGACTAAATGGGCCGATGCATAAGGACAGACCATGAAAAGAAGTGGAAGGAACAGTTGTAAACCTGGAGTTATCCACGTACCTAAGCTGCGTGTGAAAACAAGTAGTTTATCTGCCTTTTGTGCTCTGGGAATTAATTGTTTAAGGAATATTCATTTACAGAATGAAGAAAAATAATAATGACTAAAGCTCATCGGCGTCCCAGGTATTCAAACATTACAGATATTACCAAAAAATGTTGTTGGCTCAGAAATCAGGCTTCTAAATCTCTTTAGAAACCAGCTCGCCGGGCAGGCTGTTGAAGCGCATGGTGTGGCACATCCGGCAAATCAGCGTTCTGGAGCCTGGTAATGGCGATTAGGTTATGGTTTAGCTCTAAAGCAGCGGCAAGACCCCGCTGAGGCATCACCAGGCCTTGAGGCAGATTAATTCCCTGTTGTCAGAGGTACTGGCAGCTCAAGGGATAACTTGCCTGTAGAGTATCTGTCACTAATAGCAGGAGCTGGTACCAGTCGTTACACTGCTGGCGAGGCTGAGCGCTGCCTACACAGGACGTTGAGCTCCTGCGCAAGGTGGCTCAGCCCCTGCGCTCTTAAATGCTGTTTGCAAACTTCCCCGTGTGGTTCTGGTGTTGTCGACAAGGAATGCAATGGCTCTGCAACTTGCTGCATGAAATATTCTTCTTCATTCTGACCTTTTCAGAAGGTTTTACTTTTGGGGAGGTTCTTTTTTTTTTTTTTTTTTTTTTTTTTTTTTTTTTTTTTTTTTTTTTTTTTTTTTGGTCTGGTTTAGTCTGTGGGGGAAAAAAAAGATATTAACACGTCAGAGAAAGAAACAGTGAGTATGAAAAATGAGGTTTTCTCAAGACACGAGTCACTCCTCCCCCTCACATTTTGCGCTTCTGGGCCACCTTGTTTTCTTGCATTGTCTGGTTCTGAAGATGTTCTGGTCGCATTAAGCAGGGGCAGAAAAAACACCCAAGTAAGGCAGAATCAAGGCTTGCTTTAGGGAAAATGCATTTTTGAGTGTCTCGCTTTTCTGTCACCACGTTTGTTGAACAATGTGCATCCCTCAGCAGCCTGCGTGATACGGGGGAGGCGGGTTTGCTCTTGAAGACTCGGTTGGAAATTTCTGTCTTCTATCAGTCCTGGAAGATGTTGCCAATTTTCCAGGCATTCCATACGTCTGTATCACCTGGATAACGCTTTTCTTGATGGACACACGCTTTTCTACCTCTGTGGCTGAGGACCTCAGGTCTCCCGGATCCTTAGGAAAGTCAGTTGTAGCAGAGACACCATGGGGAGGGAGCTACTCGTGTCACCTAATTTTAAACATTGAAGTGTGACACCACAGCAGCAGTTTAGGCTCCATGTACTTCTCCCTGGTCAAAGGCGAGGGGTGAGTGGTGACAGCCTCTGGAGGAGCCTGTCTTTACACTGACCGTTAGGAGAAAAATCCCATAACTCTTATTATCCTCTTGCTGTAACATCAGTCTCTGGGGAGAGTGAGGTCTGCAGTCCAGCGAAGGCAGATCCTGGGGAACAGAGCAGTCTTTGCGCTACCTTCCCAGAAAGGACCGTTTATCCCGCTGCCACTGGGCTGAACCCAGTCTTGCTGAATCAAACATTTGATAGGTCAAGGATTTGCTGCTTCAAAGATGCTTTTAAACAGGTTTTTCCCCACGTTACAGGAGCAGAGGGAATCAGTACAGTCTTGTGGAGGATTTCTGACCTAAGTCAGAAATTGCTTCTTATAAGGGCAGAGTAAAGAAATGTCAGACCTCTCTGTGTCTGAAGTAAATCCTTACGGCTGCTGCATGAAGGCTGCAGGTTGTGGGTTATTCAGGTCGTGGTACTGCGACTGGTTGTGTACACTGTGAAACCTGGATATTTAGTTGTGTAGAGTGAAAGATTTAGTGAGCGACAACTTTCCTTCCTGTGGCCTGTGCTTAATGCAGTTGATCCTGTGCCTGTGATGATGTCCTAAGAGACTCAAAACTTTGGCTTGTTTCTACTTCTTCTAGCAAAAAATGTTCTATTACTTGAGAAGTATCTCAACTGTCTTTAGTCATCCAGTAGGAGTGGCTTCCTTTGAGATTTATTCCCCTCCACATCTGCCTCAGTGACCAGTGCAGTCCCACCTGGCCAGGAGACTTGTTTAACTTCCAGCATGATCCATTTCGTGACCTTCTGTGGCCAGCTTTGATTAGCCTCAGAAGACCAAAAAACAAACATGAATAAAAATGCTAAGCTACCACCACATTAGCAACACAGAGCGAAGCATCAGGAAGGCATTTATTTCACATTAAGGATAAAGCCGTCAGAGAAGCCAGAATCATTAAATCCTACAGGACATTAACAGCTAGAAATGATTTGGAAGAGGTTGTCAGGGAAATCCCAAGACTGAAATATAAACTGTGTTGAAACTGTGCTTATTCAGTGATAAGTTAGTGCTTGGAAATACAACATCTGAGCAGTTTCCTCAGACTGGTAAGTTCTGAAGCAATTCCGTATGAAATCACAGCTTCATCTAAAAGCCATCTCGTCCAATGTCCATCCCACCCTTGCAATTGCATTTAATAAATGCACAGAAAAGAACTGGAACAACATCAGAAGGTGATTCATAGGCAAAACCACATGCAGTGGGTACACAAGCTTGTTTGTGGAGCAAAGCCACTGCCCTTGGCTATCTGGTTGCAGACCAGGGCCTGGAGACAGGTGGGTCAACAGGGCTGCACGGGAAAGAAAGCTCGGGAAAAAGATGGAAAATGTTGTTCCCATGCCTCATCAGTTTTGATTGCCTTCATCCTTGTTTTTCTGAATTTTCCTCATGAAACTAATCATCATCATGGCTTGGCTTCACGAGCGAAGATCTGGGAAGGGCTTTCCCCACGCTCACTGCAAGCGATGAGTGCACCCTTCAGGGCTGCGCGGTGGGTTTTTTAGGTGAGGCACCAGCGTGCGTGGAACTGGCTCCACCCTTTACACCTGAGGTTCATCTGCCAGGGCCTGGCGAGCTGGGACGGTGACAGCGAAGTCCTCGGGTCGTAGGTTTGGTTAGAGTGTCCTTCTCTGAGATGATGGAGCCTTACAGGGCTAAATGAGCTCCATCTGCCCGGGTTTGGGGTCAGAGTTGTCCTTCTCCTAGGATGGCTGCCCGAAGGCTGGTGAGCCCATCCTGCCCGTGGACACACTTTGTCTGACCCTTCAGCTGAGACCTGTCTGGCCTGGGAGACCCCACCGGAGGCACATGCCACCACCAGCACAGCTCTCGACCTCACAAGGGCAGGCAAGCTCCTTCCCCACGGCAAGGGGGTGCCCGTGAAAGAGTGAAACTCATAAGAATTTAATGAACAACACCTTCATTAATGATATGGCGTAGGTCTTCACAGCAGAGCAGTATGGGTAGCATAGTCAGATGTTACATGGTTTTGTTAATCACTGCCACTCTCGGATCTATTACGTACCCAGGTGACAGGTTCTGTAGTCTGACCTGGTTTGGAGATTGCATGAAGTTCTCTAGGAGCTCCGCAGCTGTTTTCTCCCTTAGGACTGATAACGGACTCCTGGAAAGCATCGTCGAAATCTCTGTGGCTTGTTTAACCCCTGGAGACCTTCACACAATCACAAAATGTGGAGATAGGAAAGGACGATGAAATGGTCCAATCCCTTGCCAGCGCACACTTGTTGGTTTTGAAAAAGCCAGTGTTCAATATTACAAGATATTTTGTGCTCATTACAAGCTATGATGTATTAGGTCTTGTTGGTAAGGTTCCCCCTCAACCTCGGTGGTTTACCCTAGATTTTCTCTCCCTAGGGTTATATATATTTATATACTGCTGTATGTATACAATTTACTTGTTCTGTTGCTGCGTTTCTTGGGGGGGTTTTAAGTGCAGGTCTTTTTTTCAGTGGCCCTATTAACAGAAAATGCCCGAAATGGATTAATTAAATACTATTTTCCAGTTTCTAAGTTTGAGTAGGAGAAAGCTGTCAGCAAATTACAAATAAATGTTTTAAAATCATGACAGTAGCAGAAAAAGAGGTCTAAAACACCCTGAATCCTCACGATAGGGTTTATTTCTCGTGTGTATAACACAGATAACTATTGAAATGAGTGAACAATTGAAGAAATGAGTGAAATGGCTTAAATGTTCCATTTTGTTCATCTTGCAACTCAGCATAGGGCATAGACCTGAAAAACAAGATTAACGGGAAGATGGTTTCAAAGAATAATGCTATACAGCTTCTAATCAATCCTGTCCCAGAGCTGTGGTGAAGGCCGTGGAAAAACACCAGACTTGGTAAGTGGCTCAGAGGTAAGGGAGAAGTTGGGTTCAAGCTTTTACATCTTCCAACATCCTCTATCCACTCAATGTGCTTCTCACACCTTGTCTGTGCAGCAAAAGACAAGACCATAAGGGCTACTGCTGCTTACGATGACTGAAGTGTCACCTTTATCGATGTATGTGCTGGTGCCCTTCAGTGTGGCACAGCTGGGTGTGTGCCCCATAAGCTGCACCTACACCGTTCAGGTGCGGAGGGCCAGGAGATGGACTCCGTAACCTGCTCACATTTGTCCACACTGTGCCGGCAAAATCCCTGATTGTTTTTTGGTGTGGGATGAGCAGCATCTTCCTCGAAAGGGACTGGTTGCGCTTTGGGTGAGTAACACAGACCACAGGTTCACAGTGCGGGGTATGGATAAGGCCAACTGGGGAGCAGTAGGACGATGAAGGTTGCAGCCAGGTGACTTGAGAGTTTGGCCGTGTCTCATTCAGAGAATGATCTCTTAGCTCTTTCACTAGCGTGGAGGTGGCCAATGAAGACGTGCAAGATACTGGGATCTGGATAAATTAATGGGCTGAGAAAGGTTTAACATAATGTGAATGATTTAAATAAGTTCCTGCTTGTGTTTTGTAACCCATCATTAAGCGATATGATACCCCAGAGCCCTGCATAGCCTAAAGCTTGGGTAAACCATTGACTCTTACGAGTGCCTCATTAATATTCATTAATTTCTCCAGCTTGCTCTGAGTAAGTCACCACAGCCCGATGGCTACAGGAATACATAGGTCTGAGAAGACCTAAATTCAGTTTCGTGCTCTGCCATATTCTTTCCAGCAGTCTCTATCTTTGGTTCTCTTCATTCCTTGTCAGTGCAATGTTTTGGTTGGTTGTCTTTTCCTTATCTGTCTCAGCTTTATCATGACTGAACGTCATTGTGTTATTGTCCTGTCTCTTTTCTTGTCCGTTTAGAGCAGGTCCTTCTTGAATTTGATTTTTTTCCTGTTGGTCACCTTTCCTAGATTAGTTACCCCCATACCTACAACAGCATTTAGAGCCTCCCATTTGCTTTTACCTCTCTGACTTTCTCGACTAAAGTAAACATTGACAGATCTTGCCCACAACTGCTCCTCTAGAGAGGAGCAAAACTTTCTTGTCTTTATTTGGAGCACATTTTTTGGTACAGGAAATACCTGATTCCCTTGCTCTTGATCTGATTCATCTAGTGGTTTCAAAGAAAATAATAGTAGATGATTTGAAAGGAATGATGGCAATTTCTTCCTGGTGTGCCCAAGCAATTCTGCAGCGCCTTTCCTTTATTTTCAATGAAAACTCTGAAGGATTCTGTGTGGGGAGAGACTGGCAGGTTGTTTTTGTTGTTAAGCTGAGATATCGGTGTGTGGGTGTAAGAAGGCTTTATTTGATTCTGTGCTGGGAGGTGGGGGAACTTAATCTTGATTCTAATATCCTGCTTCTCTGCTCTGTGGAAAACACTTGCTCCGAGTGAACAGCTTAAAGAGCAGCAAAGTGCTTGACACTCTTGGTCAGCATCCAGGGACAAAGCCCAGAACCTGTCTCAAAGTTATATTCTATATTTGAAAGCCACAGAGTAAACAGGTCTGAAAGCAGCAGCTGCAGAAATGAGCTTTGCATTTTGTTAAGCTGTTTAAACCACCTGTAAAGGGGGAAATTTTACCCAGGGGAGCATTAATGGGTCATCACCTTCCTCTTCGTCCTGCCCAGTATGCCTCGACCGTACAGGTCTCAAATGCAGCAGGTAGCTCAGGTGAGCTCAGATGAACCAGACATTGGTGATAATTTAGTTGAACTGACTGAAAAACAAGAAAAATCTCTTTAATCTTGCAGCACAGAGGGACTTGGCTGGACGCAGTGACCCCTTAATGTAACCGGGGCAGCAGAAGGCAAGAAGGAGAGTGCTTCCTGGTAAGCATATTAACTAGGAAGGATTTTTTTTTCCTAAGCATAATTTTATTTCCTCTGAAGTGTAATCCAAGCTGCACTGTACATTGTCAGGGTCCTCACGTGATACAAAAGGATGTCCCGTGTGGAAGCAGCATCGGTTAGCCTGAGAAACCAGGCTGGCTGCTTAAGTGCGGTGCTGGAATACTTGATAAAATTAGGATTTCTAGACCATTTCATTGAATGGTTTTGTGAGCAGATGGGCTGGACTTTAATAGAAATACAATGTGAGTTAAAGCTCACCTTTACACACTTCCAAAATCCCGCAGATTTAGAAGACTCCTCTCTGGAGGGTTTCTATATATGTTTTAAATCAATCATCCTGGCTTCAGAGCAGAGAATATGAGACTTGACTAAAAGCAATGACCGAGAAAGGCTTTGGCTGTTCTTCTTAATTGGAGGGAAGATGAAGGACAGAAAGAGAAGAATTGTGTCAGATAAAGCATAGCACTCGAATAGCGGGGATTAACTGAAAAGTACTCTGCGTGTATTTTGACATTTGATGTTCCTAGCCATGCTTCCACTGAAGTTCAGGAACAGCATTGCAATGGGAGGAGCAGAGGGAGGAGAGAAGGATCTACCTGCTTGTAGAGACGGAACTATGTATTTTCTGAAGCGGGAATACGGTATGGATTCTTTGCAAGGTGATCAGTTGAATTTGATGATGGAAGATGTCATGCAGCTCACTGCACTTCCAAGAATACGCTGACAAAACCAGATGTCTTCTTTGCACATGGGCTTGGATTGTGAGCATCCAAGCAGAGGAAGCACGTGACTTAATAATCTGTCTCCCTGTTTGTCTCTCATATTTGTGCTCCAGGGTTGAGATGGCTTAGGAGATTAGGGACAGGATATGGAAGATTTTAGCAGAGGACAGCTTTTGAAATCAGGCTGTAGTTTTCAGCAAATGAAGAGGGTGGTTGATGTTCAATAAAATGATGTCGTTATCTCAGTCTCGTTAAGGCGATGCATACCTAAGACTATTCCTTCATGGCTCAATTTATTGCAGTCAGCAGTATCACAGCCCTTTCTCCAATCAGCACATGAATTTGAAATAGTGGAGTCAAAACTGGCAGCAGGTTGTAATTTACGCCATCGGCAAATCACTCTACTCCTGTCTGTACTAGTGGCTGCTGGCCAGTGCCGAGGATGGTGGCTTTCAAGTCAGATCTAATGCAGCTGTTCCTCATTGGGTCTTTCTTTGGTGTGCCTGAGGGATTTCAAGCTGCATTAGGCTTCATTGGCTTTCAAGGCCAGGGAAGACTCTAAAATCGTTTATTCCTATCTCTGTACTGTGTGAACCCTTTGCTGACATCATGGGAAATTTTTCTAGTGCTCTCTCATTATATTTCTACCGTATCCTGCTACTGCTGTATTAATCCAGTATTTCTGGATCTGCCTTTTACAACGTGAAGACTCGGGTGCTTGTTGCTTTTGAACACTGAACAGAACAGGAAGATAAAGAATGTGGAAATAGTATCTCATGCCCATCCCGTCCCCTCTCTACCCATCCCCCTCTAACACTCCACACTGACTATCTTAGTTAATAAACCAAAGTGATGAAGCAGCCGGGAATCAAGCCACTTGATATTCAAGTCACTACCTGATATTCCTGTTACATAAAAATAAACGAAAATATGCAGAAGCCCTGTGGCCAAGCCAGCTAATGGAAATGGGAAAACATGGCAGCCTGCTCGGGAAGATGAGAGATTACTATGCAGTCCAGCATAGCTTCTTCCTTAGAGTAGTTAGGGGCAAGCCTTTGGGGCAGGAACCTCATAGTTTTCCTTCAGCTGCAGAAGCACCACATCTCCTGTAACAGTACCTTGTGGATCCAGGAGAATGAAATTGCCTCTGTTTGTACGAGCAGACTGAAAGGGTCGGGGGTCTGCAGCGTGTCCCCAGCAGACAACCATTTATACTGCTAAGTTGCTACCATCATCTCTAACATGGTGTGGCCGGCTCCCCAGACTTTCCAGAGGAAGAAGTAGGCTAACAGCTCTTCAGAAACACCAGAGAAGGATTGCAACCTCATTGCTGCAGGCCCACCCCTACTTGTGCGAACGGGTTGCTGTAGTGTGCTAGTTTCTCGCCTGTGTTGGGGGGTGGCATCTTGCTAAATTTCTAATGACAACTTGGCCTTTCCCCAGTTAATATATGGAGAAGTTGAGCCTACGTGGTTGTGCTTCATTCTCGTGCTGTTCAAGTGCTGTAGAAGTTTGTATAGGCAATGGATTTTAGTGTGTCCCTGTATGTTGCAGAGACAGTAAGTCTTGCTATACGATGCTCTACTGGTCGAGACCGCAATGAGGGATGACAGTAAATCTTGGGGAAGACAGTAGGTCTTGCTATAGGTAGCAGAGTTGAGGCTGCGATGATGGAAGACAAGAAGTCTTGAATTACACTCAAACAGCTGGCAAGATCTCCTGACTCGCGTCAGAAGGCAAAAGCTCTCTTTTTTTTTTCTAGCAAGCAGTGAGTTCAAGCTCGCTCAAGTCTGAAAACTCAAACTCACTTAAGTTCAAAAAAACTCAAGTTCACACATCACCGCAGGCACACAGCACTACAGCGTCGTAGCACCACAGCATCATAGCACTACAGCGTCATAGCACCACAGCATCACAGTGTCATAGCACCACAGCATCACAGTGTCATAGCACCACAGCACCACAGCACTACAGCGTCATAGCACCACAGCGTCATAGCACCACAGCATCACAGCACCATAGCACCACAGCATCACAGTGTCATAGCACCACAGCACCACAGCACTACAGTGTCATGGCACCACAGCATCATAGCACTACAGCGTCACAGCACCATAGCACCACAGCATCACAGCACTACAGCACCATGGCACTACAATAGCACCACAGCGTCATAGCACCACAGCATCACAGCACCATAGCACCACAGCATCACAGTGTCATAGCACCACAGCACCACAGCACTACAGTGTCATGGCACCACAGCATCATAGCACTACAGCGTCACAGCACCATAGCACCACAGCATCACAGTGTCATAGCACCACAGCACCACAGCACTACAGTGTCATGGCACCACAGCATCATAGCACTACAGCGTCACAGCACCATAGCACCACAGCATCACAGTGTCATAGCACCACAGCACCACAGCACTACAGTGTCATGGCACCACAGCATCATAGCACTACAGCGTCACAGCACCATAGCACCACAGCATCACAGCACTACAGCACCATGGCACTACAGCACCATGGCACTACAGCACCATAGCACTACAGCATCATGGCACTACAGTGTCATAGCACTACAGCACCATAGCACTACAGCATCATAGCACTACAGCACTGTAGCACTACAGTGTCATAGCACCATGGCACTGCAGCATCACAGCACTACAGCACTACAGCACTACAGCACTATAGCACAGCACCCTTTTAGAAGAGTTTTCTAACTCTACAGGCTAGCACACGATTCCTTATCACTGTGGGAGAGAGGCCCAAGACTCTCTTCCTCTTCTTGTTTACTGTCCTTGGCTCTTTTCTCAGGCAAGCTCAGCCAGGCACACGGTGACCACATTTGGTCACTGTCACACACCCTGAGCAGTGTTCTGCTCGGTTAACATCCAATCATTCCACATTCTTTCTGTTTCTGCTTCCTTATCTCGATGTTCTCATAGGGCCATCACTCCTCTGTCTAACGTGTCTCTCCTACAAGCCTTTGCTCTGTTGCCAAACAGATCTTTAAAGGTCATTATTAGCAAAGCCACCTGCAGCTCTGAATGCCAGCAACTTCTTTAGCAGTTGTTGAAAGCAAAGCCAGCTACAGCATCTGACACAAACAGCATCTGACACAAACAGTGTCTGACACAAACAGCATCTTGAAGATAATTGCATTGACCATCCGTGATGATCAATGCACGAGCCAGGTGCTTCGGCACCCTGCTACACCTATGGACTCAGTGTCACTCTAGAATATGGAGGAGGATGCAGAAAAGTATGGAGCAGAAACTTAAAGACATGCTTTCTGACATCAGTTGAGCACTCACTGCTACTGATGTATAGTCCAGCCCCGGTAATACCTGTTTCCCAGCAGCACTGAATGAAAATGGCAATAAATTATGTACATTTTTCTTTTCATGTTGAAAGTTAGTGTATTAAAACTCGACCTGTATGATTATTCACATGTATCAGCACATGCCATCTGACCCTTGGCACTGATAACTCATCTGTGCCTGAGTATCTTCATGTCCTTTTCCAAAAATCACTTTAAGTGCTTTTCTTTTGAAGAACAATTTTCAGGCTTTAATTCTCTATACTGAACAAATGCATCTATGAATCCAAGGAAACAGTATTGAATTGTTATTCATTTGAGCAAGTCTGTCTCGTGCATTTCTTGCTTAGCATGCTGGAAAGTTAGACAGAATTTCGGAATGCTTTTCCAGAAATGGGTGTGCAGGGCGGTGAACACTGAGTCCCTGGCTATCGAATCACCCCAGAAAAGCTCCGAGGGCTCTGTGTCCCCTTGTGCTTTACACCCCCAGACCTGCTTTTCCGAGAAATGCTTGACACAAGACAGGGGCGGCTGCACGGTAACGTCCCATCCAGATGAGAGCTAGGAATGTGCCTCTGCCCCCCCACCTCCTTTTCCGTGGCTACACAAATTCCCGGTGGTTGGTCAGGCCGTTTGAACTTATAAAGCACAAGGCTCAATCGGTCAGTGACCAGTGGAAACCTTCCAAATACCAGTTAAACCCCAGCCTGAAACAGGCTATTTTTTCCTTCTTTGAAACCTTCAAAACAATGCAAGAAATCTGCTTTCACTCTGTGCCCTCAGCAAGGCCACGTATCACCGATGAACTTTTGTTTCTCATCTTCTAGGAGTCTCTTTGCCTCTTTTCTCATTTTCTCTTTCCACGCATTTTTATCATAGAAATTGCTATTGTGACTATTTTGCTGCAACTTCACTTTTCATGAGTATGCAGTGCAGCAAAATCAGAATGTTTTTCCACCTGTGTCTCTTACAGTAATCACATAAAAAATGGTGTGGCCCTGCAGGCAAAGGTTTTCTTTCTAAGCCACACCTTGAGTACTGCGTCCAGTTTTGGGCCCTCCACTTCAAGAAGGACATTGAGGGGCTGGAGCGTGTCCAGAGAAGGGCAACGATGCTGGTGAAGGGTCTGGAGAGCAAGTCCTGTGAGGAGCGGCTGAGGGCGCTGAGGTTGATTAGCCTGGAGAAGAGGAGACTCAGGGGAGACCTTCTCACTCTCTACAAACACTTGACAGGAGGTTGTAGTGTGGTGGGGGTTGGTCTCTTCTCCCATGTGACAAGTGACAGGATGAGAGAAACTAGTCTGAAGTTGCACCAGGGGTGGTTTAGGTTGGACATCAGGAACAATTTCTTTCCAGAGAGGGCTGTGCAGCATTGGCCCAGGCTGCCCAGGGCAGGAGGGGTTTCACAGCGTGTGGGTGTGGAGCTGAGGGGCATGGTTCAGGGACCCTGGCAGTGCAGGGGAACGGTTGGACTGGGTGAGCTGAAAGGTCTCTCCCAGCCAGGTGATTCTGGGTGATTTTCTTGTGACCCTACACAAGAGGAGTTCCTCTGTGCTGGGAGACAAAAAGCAGAGGGTGGGCTTGCCACATAGCGAGGAAGGCCTTAGTATATGATGTGCATAGTGTGGTGTTGCCCTAAAGAAATCTTCTGTGCTGTTAAACCTCTCTGAACACTCAGCTTTGCTGTAGACCGTGGCCTGCTGCAGTCAGCGGCAGAGTGACAAGCCCTGAATAGTGTCTGGGGGAGTTGCTCCGGGAAGGAGCATCTTGGAAGAGTACTTCTAGGCTTGAATCGAAGGCCCGGGGCCAACATCTGTACATGGCAGGCAGGGTGAAGCTGACAATCACTTGGAAGAGAACCAGGCCGTGGAGTAAGCTGCTGTGTAATGGCCCATTCACGAATGCTTTGGGTTGCGGCATCACAAACACATTGCGAGAAGTGCAGCCTTTCAGCTCCAGCTGCTTTCTCCGGTGACAATGGGTTTTCTCCCTTATTCTTCTTCCACAGCGCACCACCATAGCCAGCCTCATTGTCTTCTTCTCTTGGATCATTTCCATTTATTGTGCTGGGAAAATCTGTGCTGGCAAATGATACCACCTCGGGTCCTAACCTACTGTTCTTACGATCTGTTCGTTCTGTTTCAACAGAGTTATTGTTTATTTACGTTTGGGATAAACAGCTGAAAAATTGGACCCGGAGTAGTTAGCTTCACATTTTCAGGTGGAAAAGGAAAAATGCAGCTGGAAACTGTAAGTTCACCACGTTTATATCAAGCCGATTATTTTATTCTAATTTTAACCTGTGGTAAGAAAAAAAAATAGTCTGGATATTTTGAGTTCAGTGTGTTTTTGTTCTTATGAATAACTGGTATATTACTTTGCCAAACGGCATCGTAAATCCGTGATGGAAAACGTTATGCAGAAGCTCTCCTTTCTCTTCAGAGTAGATACAGCTCCTTACAGGAGAGAACTCTTGGTTTAAGGCTGATGCAATGCAGAACTTAGGCACTTAGACTTATGTTTGCCAAATAATGAAGGATGCTAAGTGTGCAGGAAATACCATCATAATCCTAGAACACAGACAGATACTCCATAGAAAGATTTTTTTTAGTACTTACTACTTACATCTGACATAGTGTGGCTGGAAAAACCGTTGTGAACTATGTTAATGTAGTTCACAAATACAAAACATCCAGATGGAGACAGAGTGGAATGAATTCAGAGAAACAGCAAAGGCTACAAGAGGGCTAAGATCTATGAAAAAAAAGAAGTTTTGTAAATATGGTTGAGGAGCCTGAGACCAATCTTAAAGTAACAGAGAACAAGAGACTCTGGGCTGTTAATGCAGTGGAACATAAGCAGGAGGATGGCACAAAATGGAAGGAAAAAGTAATTCAGATGTAATGCAATAGACACCTTTGTAATAGTGAGATCTGTCAGGTCCTGGAACAGTTTTCCAAGGGTAGTAAATGACATAACAACTAAGAGATTTAAATTCAGGTTGGATAGAGGAGTATAAAAATACTGTAGTAAGCGAGAAAACAGTCGCTGTATGAACTTTGCAGTTAGGAGACAGTGGTCATGGTCTGAAGTGAATGCCGGTACTCTCTCGGTGTTTGCATCCAGGTATCATTTTTGAGAAACAAAGGAATAAACTGACCCTTTTAAAATGATTCTTTCGGTTCTGTGTGTAACTGGGGTCCTGCGTAGCATTTGGCTGTTGAACAAAACCTGATATATATTAATTACCTTTGCTTGGAAGGTCTCCAAACAACTTTCTTCTGGCATTTTTCCTCTACGTGTGTTTTTCCCAGCTGATTCTTCTAACTGTGCCTTCTCAAGAAGTATAATGGGACGCAGAGAGCATACGATGAAGCAGGTTGTCTTGGAATATGTGCCGGGTTTCGCCTCAGAGATTAAGATTCTTGTATTTAGATGTTTACATCCCATGTCCCGTTGCACTCTGTGGATGTCCAATCAATATGACCAGTGGAGTCTGGAGAGTAATCCAACTGGTCATGTGTACGTGCCTCCTACAACATAAGCTTCAAAAGTCCCTCAGCTCCCTCGGTGTTACTGATTGGTTCAGATGCCTAAAGCTAGGGTTTGGTGCCATCTGGGATGAATTTACACAGAAATGGTGGCCATTACAGAGGATCTAAAAATTTCTGGACTAATAACTGACGGGAGAAGGAATTTCAAAAGCCCTTGACACAAAAATATGCCACCTTGATGCCTGTATCATGGCAACTAAATTAAATCTCAGATCTCAACTAAATGTAAGGCAATCACGGGCACCTAATTTACCTGTAGACATGGACACTGAGATTTCTGAATTTTTGAGCTGAATGCCACCAGCAACAGCCATTAATAAAAAAAAAAACAGGGAAAAAATGGTGTCCCTCACAAGTGCATAGATTTTGACATAGGTAATACATTTTCCCACATGTAGGTCTGGTTTTTTTGGCAGACTTTTTGGGGTGCTCAGTTTAAGTTGTGAACATGTCATGATGTCATGGGTTAGGGCTGGGCCAGCCACTTAGCTGGTCTTGGAATAGAGAGTGTAGGGCTACCAATAACAGAGCCGTGTATTCCCAGAAGAAAAGAAGAGAATCCATGGAGACTTATTTCAGTCACAACACTGCACTGTTAGGGGTTTCCCCAAGATCCCAGCTTGTCTGGTGTCTATCACATGAAAGGAGATTGTGAGAGATTGAATTACCTGAGCTTCTGGATGTTACCGACCCTTTATAATGTGTAGCCCAATAAAATACTGAGACACAGTTTGTTGATGTTACTGTCACAGAGATTTGAACCATGATCCGTCATGGAGAAGGTTATAGCGGTGGAAATGGCAAGATGGCTTCTCTCTTACAGAGCTACACTGGACGACCATCTCACAGTGCAGCACAAGCTTTCTGCTTCCAGGTGCTTGGCAGGCTGGTTTCACAGAGAGAGGTTGTGGAGTCTCTGTCCTTGGAGATGTTCAAAAACCATCTGGACATGGTCCTGAACAACCAGCCGAAGATGGCCCTGCTTGTGGAGAGACATTGGACCAGGTGACCTCCAGAATTCCCTTCCTGAGATCCTGTGGAGAGATGAGTAAAGAACAATAAAAATGTTTTCAACATGCATACAAATGATTTTTTGGGGTGGAAAACAGTGAAAAGTCGGATGACATCACTTGAAAACAGAAATGAAAAGGCTCTCTGCCTGCTTAGGGGTTTGTATCAGCCTGTAAACACTGAGCGAAAAGAAGATAAATAAATAAAATACTGAATAAAAGTACTCAATAGATTACTGAATAAAGAGAAGATAGATGAGTGAGGTCAGGGATCAGAGGAGAAAGAGGACATGTCAACAACTCCCAGTTAAGGAAAGATGGAGGAAAATTCAGGAGGTGTAGTAGCAAAGTAAAGTCACGTAGGTTAAGATCTGAGACAAAAGATACAAAATGGTGAGAGCCCAATTAAAAATACGCCCTTCTGTGGATGGATGTTTCTAATTAGTTAATAAGAAAGTTGTTATTAATTCATTAACGGGAGTAAGGTGGGATGCCTAATGACATGACAGGCTTTCCCAGCAACAGGGAAACTTTGAAAACTGTGAAACTTTGCAGCTTATCTCTAGTTCCTCAGAGTGAGGTGAAGAGAAGGGTGGGACTTCGGAGTGGACAGGTCTGCAGGCCACCTGCACAGGGCTGGCAGCTGGAAAATGCGACTATGCAGAGTTAAGATGTAGAAGGGGAAACATGAGCTAAGCGTTGATGTGAGTCATTCTGACACACCATTAATTATGTTTCCAACCCTGGAATCAGATTGTGTCAGTCCTGTATGTTTGTCAAGGAGGAAAGTGCTAGCACAAGCCTGTGTGTGTGCCGGAGAGGTTTCCAACGGGAATTAGGTGAAGCTGAAGAGATTCCTTATGGCTGAGTGACATTTCTTCCTCTCCTGGTAAGAAAAACTATATTGGACAGTTCACTGAGTGTGATGTAACGCTCGGGATCCACCTCCCCTTTAGCCGCCTGAAAATGAAGGAGCAGGTTCCTCTCGAGGGTGAAGCTGGTACTTCCAGGGAATGTTCCCATCACCTCTTTTGGAGGTGACCTTTTTTGACTGTGTTGATCTTTATTGTCAATAAAGGGAGCCCACACAACTTTCACACACCTGGACATTGATTTCAAATCCTCACACATCACTAATTAGCCATTTAAGCTGGGAAACTCTTTACCGCTGGGTAGCTGAGATATCCACATAAAGGTGGCAGGTATGACAGAGCGATAGCAAAGGTGGTGCCATATTCCTGGCACAGCTACTGGAGTCCAGGCAAGAGTCCGCAAGGCGTAAAACGATGCCAGATGCTTATGTTTAGGCAGAAGAATTGCGCCATGTACCGGTCTGCTGACTGACTCCCCACAGCCCACTGGCTGTGATGTCCACATTCAGTGGGCAATACGAAGTTTCCACGCAGTGTGTTCCTGTTATAAGCCTGCTAATCCACCAGCATTTTTCTACCCTGCCATCCACTTCATCTGGCATTACCTCACAGTGACTGAGGTAGAAGGGTTTCTTGTTTTCTTTCATAATGATGCTGCAATGATAACTGTGTTTAATATTTTGCTGCACTGCTAACCTGCAGAATTATCTAATTCTGAAGGATGCCAAGTGTGGGAATTGTTCCTAAAGCAGCAAAAGTCTTGCACGGGCTTCGTGTCCTTTAACACATACACAACTGTAAGGAAGCATGAGGCAGATCAGAAAGTTTTTAAAGACAGTGTCGGGAGTCTTTCAGTTCTCTCCTTTTCACCTCTGTAAACTGGATATACCAGTGCTCTGGGGTAAGACTTCCCTGTCAGCTACAGGTGAGAAACATATGTGCAGAAAATACACTGGAGAAACTGGTCAAGAACATGTTACTCTAGGGGAAATTTTAATCCATCCTGCCAAGGATCAATACTTTGGGTCCTTGGCACTGTGTGCGCTCTCTGGGCACTCCGGTACCCACCACTGTGCAAGCAAAAGTTCCCAAGTATAAAAGATCGTTATCATTTAGGACTCTGTGCTGCTGTCCCCATCTTTCATAGATTTTATGGGTAAGGTGAACCACTCTGAGCATTTATCCTGGAAAAGTCCGCGCAAGCGAACGTTTAGAAAATCAACAGTTTCAGCTGGACCTCCACTGCAGTGTGAGACCCTGAGGCCCCATCTCTCAAGTGCCCTGATTCAGTCCTCACCCTGAGTGAAAACCGTAACGCTGGAAGAGCTGGAGAGGTCTGGAGTGTTTCTGAGCACACGGAAGGACAGGAGTGTGAACGCTGAACCCCAGCCATTCCTCACCCACTCTCCAGCCCATGTCCGTGTGTCCACAGTGCACTGAGCCAGCAAACTAATTCCATCAGCTGCTTGTTCAGCAAGTCAGATTTGTTTTGGTGTAAAGTTCTTGGTGTAAAGATTCATAAAGAAAATTTTGGAAACTTCTGTGTGAGTCAAAGTGCTTCTCTTCATGTTGATAATCCTAAGGAACCGAACAGTCCAGGTGTCCATGAAGTGCTGACCAACTTGCAAAGAGTATGAAGGGATGATGTGGGGTTTTTTGGATTTTCCCAGTACTGCTGCAGGTTTCAGAGTGCAGAGGAGTTGAGAACTAAGGAAGACTATGGAACAAACAAACTTTAGGTGCTGGAAAGTTGGGAAAACCAAAGTGTATATTCAAACTCAAAGCAATAAATAAAACCTTTGAAGGGAACAGTCTGCAAGAACCTGCCACAGGAAAAATTACAGACATAGATACAAAGGAGAGAACTGCAAAACTGTTCAGGCTGAACTCAAAAGACATTGGATAGAACTAAAAAGGCCTTCAGATCTGGGTAGAAAGGACAGGGTATCCTCATACTAAAATAATAAAGATTATATATTTAAAAATTGAAAGACTACACAGTTCAATGAGCCAACAGCAGCAGTTATCTGTTCCCTGTTATGAAAACGAAGCACCCTCCACTAAGAATAAATGAGATTATGCAGTCAGCAGAAGAGACACTTCTGGAAGTGATTTATCAAGTCAACCAATAACTCTACATCATCCAGTTTTCTAGACACCTTTCAACCTCTCTGGGCTTCAGGAAAGCACCTAAGAGAGAAAAAGCTGAAGATAATTTAGGCCCAGTGCTACCTAACATTTAAGAATCACCCCATGAGAATATAATACCTTTGTTAGTTCAGTTTTCTGGTATCACAACAAAGGTAGATTAGTAAATAATCAATAGGACGGGAATGACTAAATATTCACAGTCCAATAAATTTGTTTTAATAAAGTCAAACTGTGGGTAAAATGTCTGGGAGACAAGGTTGCAGGTTCTAAGTGTGGGAGAGGAGAAGAAGTTTATCTGTCAGGTAGCAGTTGAAGCATCGATAACTGCCTCAACATGAACAATTAAAAAAAAAAAAAAAAGACAGACAGACCAGTGCAACTTTTGGATGTACATGAAGACCATTCAGTAGAAGACAGGAAGAGACCTTGATTCTAAAAACTGTGTGACTGCAAACATTTGTTAAATGGTGTACCCAGCTCTGGAGTGCACATGTCAGGAAAGACATCCAAACAACGAAGAGCGTTCAAAGGAGAACTGCAAACACAGTGCCCGGCGAGAAAACAAATCTTTCACCACAAAGCCTAAGAAGCTTACGATTTTCAGCTTGTGGCAAGGAAGGCTAAGGCAGAATGTCATCTGATGAACGTCCCAATGGCTCTGTCTGGAACTGTGTCCCCGTCTCTTCGAGAAGGCTGGAGAAATCTTGCAGCAGGCTTCGTACATGGCTTTCTGCTAGAGGAGAACAGACAGTGAAAACAAGCGCTGGCATGATAATGCCCTGACGGGTTTGAGTTCAGCTACATTTTGGGATAGGATGAGGCACCAGAAAGTTCTATTCAAATCTTACATCTTAATGGAAGTTCGGGCTGTCCCGATGGCAGGAGGTGTTCTAGAAATACCCATCCACAATAGAGCCCTAAGGCCCCGTGCTTTTGAGGAGTAGAGAACATCAGGTGTGAACAGAATAGTGGAGACTGCCAATCCTTTGGAAAACTCAGTGTCTGAAATGTTATCGAAGAATGTGCATTTAATTGGTGTGAAATTGCGCCATTTGCATATTTACTGCCCATCTCTGTCCCATTTCAGGCTCCTCACATTGCACAGAGGAAGGGTGGGTGAAAGAGTGAGCGCTATATTTGGTATAACTTTGGTATTAAATTTAAACATATATTTAAACAACTTGAATCAGGGCCCGTGTCAGCCCCAGTCCCTGTCATGGAGTGTCAGCTGGGCAAGGGGGCAACTCTTTCTTCAGCCGTTGCAACTCCTTGTTCATAACAGCCAAAACGGTTGTAAGAATTTGATGAGCTCTACATGGTTACAGCGTGATGGGGACCCAAGCCATTACAAATGGGCAGTAGCGTGGAAGGCGTGTTCGGTGCTCCCAGGGCCCAGCGCACTCTTGTTTTCGGGAGCAGCAGTTTAGCAAGACGTGCTGAGCTCCAGCTAATGTTTGCACCTCAGACAGTTTGTTGCAACGTTGCTAGCCAAGACTGCCTGTGTGTGAAGGCAACAAAGTCCAGCTGTTCCTTTTCATTTCTCTTGAGGTTCCTTCTCAGACAAATTGACATTTTTCCTTCCACCATATTCAATCCTAGCATAATTCTAATATGAAGCATACGCAGTTGAGCCAAACTTTGCAATAATGGTTTGCTTTATTATTAACTTTCCATTCCTAACAGTTCCCTTCTTTGGATCTATGGTGGTGGATAACTAAAGAAAAATAGGATCACACCCTAAGCCAGATCTGCAGCTGCTTTGCTAATAGAAATGCCACTGATCTGTGGCAGTGGCAACTCTCCCTGACTTTTGAGGAATCCAGCTGTGCCTTAAGGAGCTTTGGAGACTTTGAATTCCAGAACAATTGATGTAAGAAACCCCCGTAGCTACTATTCACATTCATGCTGTTGACCCACTTGTCCAAGCTACATACTTGCTCAGACCTGCCCAGTTCTATTGTTTGTGTCATCTTTCAGGACACAGAAGATCATCCAGCCTCGCTCTTCTTTTCCTCCCACCATTGATCCAGTCATTATGAGGGAGTGAATTAATTACTGAGGCAGACTTAATTTATGGAACACTGTTTAGCCTCTGTTACTCGCCTGTGTTGCAAACGACCAGCTAGCTGAGCAGAGAGACATCCTTCCAGAGTCTTTCTCAGCACAAATCATACACATTTCCATCCCAGATGGCTCCTCATTCCACAGGCTGGAGCAGAATAGGGGGCAGGGGGCTAAATGTTGCCCTGGAATCCCTTGGAAGCTGAGAGTCAAACCCTGAGTGGCGCTGCTGGTCTGCCACCAGACCAGAGGGCTTCTCCCTGCTCTTTCAGGGAGAATGGACTGAAATTCAGCTGAATGGACTTGGTGGGAGATCCCCTTCTCCTCTCCTGCCTAGCAAAGGCAAAAAGGAGATGCAGGGCCACTACGTGTGAAGAAAGTCAACCTCCATCCAATTCCGTGGTGGTCTGATCCAACTCTCAGGAAATCAACTCTTCCTCTCTTACATTGATGGGACATGAATGTTGACACATTCTTCTCCCTTTTCTCCTTCTCGTGGAGCTAGTGGGTAAATTATCCTACATTAACTCCAGAAATCTTGGAGTGAGACAAGTTGCGTGCAGGGAAGGACTGCTGTTGGAAACGAACCCGACGGCTGTCTGACTCTTCCTGTTTCTTGTTCATAAAGTCTAAGCCATTGAGTGTCATCCTTCCTCTTACTTTTTCACCCTCGCTGAAGACACATCTCCTGCCCTGTAATCCACATGGCAAAGCTGGAAAGCCAAGCAGGGATGAATCTCTAAAGCCTACGAACTCCAGCGATTCACTCACAAGCAGTCAATTTAAGCCGCTCTCCCTATTAACAAGTATTCCAGTTTTAAATTTATATGCTTACTGCTGACTCCATTTTACTTTGGTTTGGCCTTATAAAGTCTTGGAATCTACTCTTTTCCTTTTAAAAAAACTTGTGGCATATAGCAAGGCTTTCGTATTTCTTTTAAATTCGCTCTCTGGGGATTTAGCAAATCGATGAGACGCATGTGTAGCTAGAAGATGTGATTGGCTGAACAGTAATGAGCACGCACAGAAACAGCGTTTGAACCATTCACAGGTTCCTGATAGTCCCGCTGGAAGAAACAGCTTGGAAAACGGCATGATATAAACACACACACAGGCACGCTTCCACAGCAGAATATAAATACTTTGGAATTACTGAGAGCTTTGCAAACCCTGGTGGGGGGTATAATTATCCCAGCCTTCACCGACTTAAGGGAATGAATGCACAAATTAAGGGTGTGGCCCAGCTCTCTTTATGCCATGTTGGCCATCGTGGGTTCCTCTCTGGCTGCCTTTTACCCTCTGTTACAGGAAAGTTTCTCCCCAGCTAGCCGAGACACTCCACCACACAATGTGCACATTCACGATCTATTTCTGTCCAAGCCAAAGGGTTTATTTTAATTCACTGCTTTGTGAGCACGTTTGAGTCTCCTCTGAACACAGACCCTGACCCCAATTTACCTCTGCGATGGGGACTGTCCCGTGCAGGGAAGGCACGAGAAACGGGCGTGTCTTAAACCACTACAGCAAGCTCTAGAAAAGCTCGTTTTATGCTGGGATCACTGGTTTTTGTCTTGATGCAGCATCAATGGATCAGTGTGGTGCTGGTGTGCCCTTGCACAGTACAAATCTGTGTGCACTTAACACCTGGGTGTTATTTCCTTATAACACCAGGAAGAGGTGAGAAAACAGGAGGGAATATGATAGGGACCATCTGTTAATGGTGGACTCACATTGCAAGATACTGGTGATCCCAAAGAAGACAAAGTCAAGTGCTCAGAAACAGGCTGAACTACGTTTGCAGCAAGTTGTGGTACCCACAGAGTCACGGGGATTAAACCGGGCCTTCAAAGGTGCCCAAATACCCAAGGTTATTATTCCTGAGTATTCAGAAACGGAAAGACAGGTGGTACCTTCAATAAGAAGAGAGAGAAGACAGTTGGTAGGAGAGCTTTATCACCAAAGATGCTTTAGGAGACCGTGTCAGTGAACACTGAGAAGGAGTAGTGTGTGGAGTGTGGTGCTTTGGCTATGCTAGAGACAGCTCCATCTCCACGTACTTGAGTATAAACAAACACTTAAGCTTAAGCATATGGACAACTCAAGACTTGGATGAAGTTTCTCTGAGATCTTCACTGAGAATGAGATGTATTTCATCTAGTTTAAGCCATCTAGAAGTTAAACACTGAGTTTAAGCTGATCATCTGAGGTCCCTCTATAGCTATTAGAGGAAGACGAACACTTTCAGAAAGCGATTTGCATGATACTGACCTGTGGCAGAGGAAAGGTAGATCTTACTGAGGAAGCAGGTTATTGTATTTCCTTTAAATCCATCCTCCTGATGAAAAGCAGCATTTGGAGTCTTCAGGCCTTTCGTAAGCAGATCACAAAGGGAGTTGCAGGAAGCCAGGCAGGTGACAAATGGCTGAGCCCTCTTCTGCCATGTCTGTGCAAGCCCCAGCGCTGCTGAATGCAATCGGTATGAGACTCGGTGTGCAAAAGGACAGATCTTAGCTGAAGGCCGTGCAGAGGTTTTGCCTGTGTGTGCCTGTATACCTGGGCCACGCAGGTCTTCAGTCCGGAAAGTAACTGCACAACAAGGATCCTGAGGTTCAGTGGAATTACTGGTGTGTGTGTGTGCTGGTTCTTCATGTGG
>NW_010433539.1:21789-26688 GCF_000710305.1 Buceros rhinoceros silvestris | reverse complement strand
CTAAAACCGGTGTTTCCTGCGGAAATAAAACCACCAGGAAACTAATTCAGCCTGTAAAACTCATGTCCACAAGACTGTAATCCCTTCCCAGCTATAATTTATGTTTTTGTTACAACCAGAGCCGACAACGTTGACAGATTTTACTGCTCCCCAGTGCCAATCCGCTCTACTCTTGTTCCCAGAGGAACGTGGTAGGTCTTGCCTGTCGTCTGTGTCTCAAACATAGTAGTTTTACCTATCAAGGTTAACTTTCAAGTAGAGATCTGGTCAGAATGGTCAGTGTTGGCCCTGGTGTCAGGCATCCACAGTGGGTGATTAGACAGATGCAATGAGTCGAGTGCAGAAAGTGCCTCTTTCTTTCCTCTGACTGTGAGGGAAACCAGTGCAACTAGCATCATGGTAGCTCGCCAAGGGCAGGCAAGGTGTCACTGTTACTACAGATTTTCTTTCGTTTTGAGGGTTAGGCACAGGTGAGTTACGATAGGTGTGTTACCTCCTGACCTTGCTCAAACTCTGTGTTTTCTGCTCCTGTAATTGCCAGGGAGGAGAATACCAGCCAGGACTATGAAACTGCATTCACAGTGAGTGAATGACTGTCGAAAAACTACATCTGAGAGGTAGCTGGCAACGCTTCGTTGTCACAGCTGGGGATGATATTGAGATAGTGGCTCTGCTAGGATCTTGTTCTGGTGTGTTATTTTCAGTTGGTTTACATCTTGAGTGATGCAGTAGTGAGCAGGTGTTAAAGATGCAAACGTTAGAGAGTAGACAGGGCAGCAGTACTCTGGAGGGGCAAGATTAGTGTTTACGATGAACCTTGTGAATTGTAAAACTGGTCTGAAGCACAAAGGAGTTTGTCCTGTAGAGAAAATTCATAGAGACACCAGATAAGGAACCACATTTACAGAAGTCAAGAAGACTGAAAGAGGAAAGTTTGTAAGAAAATGAGTTGATTGGTCTAGAAAAAGAAAGACTAATAATCTTCACTGAGAGGAAGGGAATTAATTGTTTCGGGCTTTAATTGCAGCAAGGGAGATTTGGGAAGTTTAGATGACAGGAAACCTTTTAAATTATCAGCGCTGAAACTGATGGTCTGAAAGGGTACAAGAATCACCATCCTTGAGGAAGGTCTTTAAGGCAGACTCAGTAATCTGCTGTCAGGAGGATTGTAAGTGTGATTGGAGATGCAGGAAGGACTAAGTAACCTCCCAGGATGATCCACCTGCTATGAAGTTCTGGCACAGTGTTCTCTAAGGCAGACAAGTGCTCTGCCTATGGTTACTTTGGTTTATGGCTTTATTTCTGCAGCCTGTATTAGGAAGATGAGTCACTTTGCTGCTCCAATGAGATCTCACAGATTTGACAAGTCCAGCTGACACTTCACAGCCCGTGGCTGTGTGATAAACCTGACAAAGTTTGCCTCAGGGCTTTTCCCTGCTCGGGAAATAGGTCACAAGTTTCACCTCAAGGTCTCCCTTTTATTTTCATATCAACTCAACATGCAGTGCCCTATAACACTTGGCAGTTAAAGGAAATTCACTATTATAAAGAAGTTTCTGATGTTGAATCAGCACGTCGGACTGTGCCAAAGACAAGCCGTGAGCCTGAGCAGTTGAGCCATGGTGAACAGAGCATAGAGCATAAGGCAACAAAGAAATCTGGGTAACAAAACTCATGCAAATGACATAAAAAAGCCTCCCTCAAAACAGCCAAATAATCAGCACTGCTGCAGTGGAGCTTTGCAGCTTGTGGCAGTAGAAGATCAGACCTGGTTTCTCCTGCACGATAAAGAACGAAGCAAATTGTGATCCATCCTGAAAACATTCCTACAGCACTAACAATGGTTTATTCACCTCCTGTGTTTGTAATGAACCACCAAGGCTTTCATTAGCGCAGTCACTGATGTGTCATGCCCAGTATTCCTGGCAGACTTGGTATTTTATGTAACACAATGTGCAGGGATTAAAAAAAAAAAAAAGAAAAAAAAGTTGGTCAACCTCCCAGTGATGCACTGGACACAGGAAACTCAAAAGGACAATTGTTGCTAAATATGTTCACTTAGAAAAAAATAGTAATTGCAATTTAACCCTCAGTGAGGTGGCATTTTCTAGGGTTGCCGGAGAAACCAACCATTTCACGAGACAACTGTGTTTCAGTAACACAGGTATGAGAAGTTCTGTTTGGATAAAGGCATGAGATTTCCTCCCGTTTTATGATAAGGGATTCATTCCCCCTTTCCCACAAAAATGACGTGCTCCTACCGCCCGTCGACATTTGTTTGATTAACATCCATCGCTACTGAAAGAGGGACCTTGCGTGGTGTATTAATGCTGCTGCCAGCTGCCTGCTGCTAAGCAGCAGTGTGTGGTTTCTGTGCCCAGCATAAGCTGGGGGAGATGAAATCCTTATTTTGGAAGATGCTTTCCAGCAAAAATGATCCTGATGAGAGCCAATTTTCTGTACTACGTGCTGTGTGTCAGGGGAGCAGGCAGTGGTAAGGACTTCATGGTCCATAATGCTACCTGCTTTAGAAAGACGTCACGGTCAACTTGGTGGTACAAGAGAACCAGGGTGAAAGAAAAAAATATCTGTTTCCCGATGCTGATTTCACAGTTGTCTGGGAAATCCCCTTGGAGTCCCAGCTGGAAGACAGTTATCTTTATTATTTCATGTCGCAGACGTGTCAAAAGAAGGGTAAGAACCATCCTTTCACTGACATGGTTGGCAGCTGTACAGCTCTCATGGCCGTGGAAAAGGAACGTCCAGAGAAAGGCAGCCTGAAGAGTTGTGTAAACGGAGTCAATAGAGTGTGGATGTCAAAACTGAGGGCTGTCATCCGTTCTGAAAATGCACACAGGGGGCAGTCACGGAGAGGCAGACAAAGGACATCAGCTCAGCTGGAGCCTTTTTCATGGTAGGTACCTCCAAGCAGGGGAGACAAATGCCACCCATTAGCTTTGTTGCACCTGTGATGGAAAATGGTGCTGTACTAACACATTCATCCCTGCATTCTGTGTGTTTTCAGGAAATGCAGTAGGGTCCTTTACTCTCAGAGGAGAGAACAGCTTGAAATGAAACTTGAAGCAAACTCTCTGAGGACATTCACAAGTGATTTTCTCCCCAGACGACTTCAATACCTCCTTCAAGAGGGAAAAAATACTGATCACCTGCTCAATCTATTTGGTCAGTGATGTTAATAGGTTTGTCTCTGCTGATGGTGAATTTCATTCATTTAATTGCAGATTCACAGAATTTGTCCCATCAAATACTCACTGATAAACTTTTTTTGTTGTCTTATTAAGGCCTGAAGGAAAAGAATAAAAACAAAAGGACAGTGAAGAGCGGGAGCAGGGAAGTGCTGCAGTAAGGAGCTCACGTGTCCAGATACAGTGAATTTTTTTTAAAAAAAGAAAATCCATCAAAAGAAATTACAACAAGTAGGTGAACTTGGAGGAATATACTGATATCTTTTGTTCCTTAGAAAAGGAAGAAATTGATCAGTCTCTAGAACCTGCTTTGATTTCACTGAATCATGAAATACCCACATGAAAATTAATGATGTGAACTCGATGCCCTTTAATCGTGCACGTTAGAGGATGACATTCCATCTCGGCTCCCGGCACAGCAGGTGATTCATGTGGTTGATAAATAACCGCTGATCCATCCTCCCAGATGAGTTTCTGAGAATTCCGCTCCAGCTTCACAAAGCAGTTGAACACCCAGCTCTGTGAGAGGATATTACAGGTCCGGGGTTACCGCGCAGGGAACAAAGGCAGCTGAGTGTCTCAGGAAGGAATTTGCAGCAGTCGGCATGTGGAGCAAGTAGGTGCTTAGACTGGCTGACAGCAAACGGTAACGGGGGGGTGGGGTGGATGTGTCTGAAATCTTCCATCTCTGCTGGATTTAGGAGCGTTAGGTCAGGGATTCAGTGTAGAACCCTCCCCGTTCTTGGACACCTTACTCATGCAGCCAGGTCTCAGCAGTGCTCAGGCACCTCTACAGCAGAGGAGTTCCCAAGTGTCTCTACATCGACTCAACGGTCACCATGTGCTTCTTACAAAGCGAGACAGGTTCTTCTTCTCGCCAGAAAGTGAGTTGGGCCCAGGAAGCAGCTCCTGATATTGGTGTAGATCTGTGTGAGTCAGTGGCGTTATTCTCATAGCAAACCCCTCCGCTGAACTCCGGTTTTCTGTATGGGCGGCACTAAGAGAAAACGGGGAAAACTTTTCCATTCCAGCTGGCAGTGCCTGGCTCAGCACCGAGGTTTCCACTTCTGAGATGTTGGGGCGAGAATACGTGGATCCTCTTGCTCTTCTCTGCTGCATGGCTTTTCTGTTCGCCATGGTGGTGACATCTGTTTCTTGTTCAAATAGAAGAGAGATCTTGAGCAATTTGACATGTGGGAGCACAGAACATCGCCTAGCGCTTAAACAGCAAGTACATTTGTTTTCTGTCCGGATTGTTAGGTGAGACTTGGCCTACAGCCCTTCAAAGCCTTCTGTGTTTCAGACAAAAAACGAGTTGGTCCTGGGATCTTGGCAATTAAATATCTAGTACTGTGAGCTTGATTCTTCACTCGGCTGTCTCTGGTGTAACTGAGTTAGAGACTTGCTGAGAGTTCACTGGTTTAAGTCATCTGTGAAGGATCACCCCGCAGCTAAAAAGCTACTTTGTCCCTCTTGTTCCCATCAGATATGCTCTTCATTGCCTGTCCTAAACACTTAAAGAAGGTTGGCAGCCATCTCTCTCTATTTTGAAATTCATAGTTCCAGAAAAGAACAAGCCCCACCTTCAAGTGAGATTTGCCTGGAAAAGTTTTCTGCACAAACCCCAGCTCATCTGATATGCAGGACACTGGAATTTGCACCCCCCCCCCCCCCGGCTCGTTCTTGTTTGGTT